>NC_132882.1:14459409-14559409 GCF_030463535.1 Salminus brasiliensis | reverse complement strand
TTTGACACTCCCCTCTATTCGACACTGCAGTTCTAGAAAGAGAGCTAGAATTAACTAGTTCAGAATAACATCAGGCTACGTGAGCCTCGAAATCTTGAAATCGAAATCTCAATACCTTTGGGATGAGTTGGAGCAACATGTGTGACTAAGAACTAATCATCCAGCATCATTTCCTGACCTCAGTAAGGCAGTAATTTAGTGCAGCGGTTCCTAACCCTGGTCCTGGAGAAGCCAATGCCCTGCACAATTTAGTGGTTTCCTACTCTGCCCGACCACAACACATTCCTTTCAGGGGGGCTTGTTAATAAGCTGATTAGCTGGATCTGATGTGTTGGGAGCAGGGGAAACACTAATGCATGTTGAACAGGAGCAGGCTGGGAACCTAAAGCTGCTCTAATGGTTGACCGCAATCAAATCATCCAACATCCTGCATTGATCATCATACATTCTGACCTCACTAACGCTCTTGCTGCTGAATGCAACCAAATCCTCACAACAATGCTTCTGAATCTATAACAGATTTTCTTAATATTCTTAATTTTGGGAGAAAACAGGATTAAGCAGGTGTCCCAATACTTTTGTGCTTACAGTATATGTTTTAATTAATTATTGTAAATATTCATCTGTTTATCACAAACATCTCACTGATGAGACAGCGAGGTCTGCGTAAACACTTTGATTGGTGGTCAAACATGAGGGTGTCATTTTTCTCATTTTCTTTAAAGTGGTGGTTTGGGCCGACACTAAGTACCAGCATTTGAAAGTAATTTCATTAACATGTGACTCCTTTGTTCAGCGATGCCTCTCGCTGAATTCCATCCTTGGTCTTGATTGCTGTACTTATAGATGCTGATTGTGGGGGTACAGCTGATGGAGGCGGGAGGGTTTGTTGGCTTTGTTTCCATAGATATGGGATGTTGCTAGGCAGCAGACGGGATGCTATGGAAGCCAAGCGAAGCAGAGCAGCGGGTCACTGCAGAGAGGAGAATCTGCACCCACACACCTTTCATCTGGACTAATACACTGAGGAGAAAGGGAGAGAGAAGAGAGCGGAAGACAGAGTGAGAGACGGTTAGACTGAAATACCATTGCAATCTGTGCACGAATATGTATGACAGAAAATAATGACTATTCTTAATGAGAGAGAGAGAGAGAGAGAGAGCGAGAGAGAGAGAGAGAGCGAGAGAGAGAGAGAGAGAGAGAGAGAGAAAGAGAGCTGTTACAGTTCTAACAAAATCAGGTTATAGCTATAATACGAACACTATATGGCCAAATGTTTGTGGACACCCCAGTAATGAATGTATTCAGCTACTTTGAAGTTGGATCCATTGCTTGTCTAGTCCCCGTAGAGAAGTGCTGTCAATAGACTAGGACTCTCTGTAACAAACATGAACCTACTGGCACCATGCCTGATGCCAGGCGCAGGCTAGAGGCGTATTAAGCCTCCCAGCATTGCGCTGTGGAGCAGTGGAACTGTGTTCTCTGGAATGATGGTTGGTGCTCAATCCAATACTTTTAAAACGAGTTAGGGAGCTGGGGATGAGGTGGGGTGATGAGCATTCAGCATCCTGAATCACTGCATGCAATTGCTGAATGCAATCAAATCCTCACAGCAATGCTCTAATATTTAGTAGAAAGCCTTTTCTGGACAGTAGAGACAGTTACTCCAATAAAAGCTGGATAAACTCATTTTTAATACCCTTAATTTGGGAAGAAAGGATGAATAAGCAGTTGTTCCAATACTCAATATAGTGCATGTTCTAAAATGTGCATCAATGGACAAAGAGAGAGAATTGTGTAGTTATTATAATATGTCAATAATGAGGTTAAAATACAGATTTTATTCAATATTATCAATGAGACTTCTGCACCTCTCAGCAGGTATTTTGGCTACTCCTCACTCCTCATAAGCAAACTGCTTCAGTTGTCTCAGGTTTGAAGGGTGCCTTTTTCAGAAGGCATGCTCCTTCCAAAGATGCTCAATAGGATTTAGGTCAGGGCTCATAGAAGGCCACTTCAGAATAGTCCAATGTTTTCATCTTAGCCATTCTTGGGTGTTTTAGCTGTGTGTTTTGGGTCATTATCCTGTTGCAAGACCCATGACCTGTGACTGAGACAAAGCTTTCTGACACTGGGCAACACATTTCTCTCTAGAATCCCTTGATAGTCTTGAGATTTCATTGTACCCTGCACAGATTCAAGACACCCTGTGCCAGATGCAGAAAAGCAGCCCCAGAACATAACAGAGCCTCTTCAATGTTTCACAGTAGAGACAGTGTTCTTTTTTTGGTGCAATCTGACACTGATCTTCCTTGAGCTTGAAGTTCACCTTTAATCTCTTTACCATTTGTATTATCCGTCTCTTTGATTTGTCATTAATTATCCTCCTGTGACCACGTCCAGGGAGGCTACAGTCCCATAGATTTTAAATTTCTGAATAATATGTGCAACTGTAGTCACAGGAACACGGAGCTGCTTGGAGATGGTATAACCTTATAACCTTAAGATTTAACATGCTTGTCTATAATTTTCTTTCTAATCTCCTGAGACAACTCTTTCTTACACTTCCTCTGGTCCATGTTGAGTGTGATACACACCATGTCACCAAACAGCACAGTGACTACCTGTAACCCTATATATAGGCTCACTGACTGATTACAAGATTGTAGACACCGTGATGCTAATTAGTGGTCACACCTTGATTTAACATGTCCCTTTGGTCACATTATTTTCAGGGGTTTCATGGCCTGTTTCATGAGTTTATTTTTTAAAATAATTCTGAAGCATGGTTCAAAATCAATGTCGGATTTTCATTTGTTCATTTTAATAGAATTCTTATTTATTATTACTTTTGTCAGATTCAAGTTATTTCTGTGACCATTGTGGGTTTTTCTTTCATTAACCGAGGGGTACCAACAATTTTGTCTGTGCGTGTGTGTGTGTATATATATATATATATATATATATATATATATATATATATATATATATATATATATATATATATACACTGACTAAAAAACATGTGCCATTTATAAAATATGTATGAAAAAAAAATATGGTTGAGAGCAAGACAAAACAAAACGAGAGAGAGGGAGAGAGAGAGAGGCAGAGAGAGAGAGGGAGAGAGAGGGGGAGCGAGAGAGAGAAAGAAAGAGATGCGTTTCATTAAAAGAAAAGCAATCATGGAGGTACTGTCGAATCTGACCCATTTCCATTCTCAGAGGGGAGAGATTTGGAGCAGATGTTCTAGCACACACGGGGTGTCAGGCTGGAGGCTCATGATAGCCCATCACACTGCAGTCACATAACCTCAGATTTAGGTCAAACCAAAACCTACAAAATCAAACCAGTGCCTTAAACACATCTTCGTATTGTGTGTAAGGTGAAGGTAAACGTACTGAATCCGACCACACACTGTGTTGCAATGTCAGAGCAGGTACCTCACACGTGGTTTTCTAGGCCTATTCACAACCCTGCTCTTCTGCCATGCTGATTTCCCTTTTATGGTGGAGCCCTAAGCTCTACTCTGACAACTTAGCATATCATAGCTTTTTTATCACTGTAACAAGAACATTCTGACAATTCATTCCAATTATTCCTGAGTCTTACATTTACATTTACGGCATTTAGCAGATGATATATTATCCAGAGCGACTTACAAAAGTGCTTCACTGTTTTACTCAGAAAATACCCTTAGCTAGTTTGTAGATACCTCTAAGCTTAGATAGATACTGCTAAATACAAAAGTCAATATGGAGACCACAGTACTCGACACTACGCTACATGTTGCCTCAATAAATAGGTGTTTTCCAGTCTGTGTTTGAAGACTGCACGTAACTCCTAAAGAATGGTGGCTCAAGCTGCGCTGTACTAGAAGCTCGAAGGGCTCTTGGTACTGATTTTGACCACTGCCATCAAGTACGGAGGGGCTGGAGCATTCTTGGCTTTGTAGGCTAGCATCAGAGTTTTGAATCTGCTGTGGGCAGCAGCTACAGGAAGCCGGTGAAGAGAATGCAGCAGAGGCGTTACATGGCTGGATAGTGTTACTGGACAGAGTTGCTGTCCTGCCAGTGTCCTCTTGGGGTGGTGTGCAGTTAGCTAACTGAAGAGGCTGTAGTTTCGTAAAATAAGATAAGAAGGAGGAGACAACAGTGTTTGAGGTTCACAGTGTGTTACTTCTATCTACTGAACTCTCATTATTCAACGTTACCAAGATACATTGCGATGTATTAACTATACTGGCACACAGTGATGCTGCTTTTTAGTTTTAACGATATTCATAGCGCTAATATTCGTATCACTTGACAGATTATGAACGTTATGTCCACAATAGAATTTCAATAGAAACCTCAGAGAATGTTTTCTTTAAGGTCTACAAAGATTTCTTGTAGCATGCATTCTTAAAAGGGGGTTCTTCAAGTGTATTTTAGTAAACGCAATGGAATATGGATGGAATATATAGAACCACGACAACCTGAAAACTTGAAATGGTTCTTTGTTGGGGTAGGGGTGACTCAGCGGTTAGAGCACCGGGCTATTGATAACAGGGTTGTGGGTTCGATACCCTTGAGCAAGCCCCTTTTCCCTCTCTGCTGCCCACCGCTCCGTGTGTGTGTGTGTACTCACTGCCCCTAGTTCACTAGTGTGTGTGTTCACTACCACAGATGTGTTAAATGTAGAGAACACATTTTGCTGTACATAGTACAGGGACAAATACGTGCATCTTTAAAGGGCTCCTGGTGAGAAAACGTTTGCAGTTGGTTCTAAAAAAGGGTTCTGTACTGCACGAAAATGGGTTGAACTACTGTTACAAGTCATAGAAGCCTGAACTTCATTCTTTCAAAACTTCAATCTTTTTGCTTAGTATTTAAAGTACTTAGGATATAAATGTCCATTTACTTTATTAATGCATATGAACTTAAATATTATCTGACACTGTGACATGACAAGGTATCATGAGACGGCTTTCCCAGCAAGCTGATTGGCTCTTTTTGTTGAAGGGTGGGACTTTATCTGTAAACAGACCCCATGTTGAGCATCACGAGAACTCCCATTTATATTACAACCAGTCGCCGGTCTCCTCTTTTAGAACATCTCTGACTGTATCTTCATACAGTTCTATGGCTCTATCAGTACCACAAAAGGTGAGCCTCATAGTATCTGTAGTTATCTTGGACTGCGTACAGGGCTCAACAGGTACCTTAATGAATCTCCACTCAGTCGTCCTGGTGTTTTCAATTGTTACCATTGAACAGCAGTAACTCATTTGTTGTGGAGCTATTTTTTTGGCGGATGGAATTAACATTATTAAAGTATATACCGTATGAAATTCAGGGCTTCCTCGATTTATTTTGTTGCTTTACTTTATTTTGTATAAATTGTATAAAATCATTTGTTGTATAAATGCAATCAAACACTCAAGGTTGTGAATTATCACAAATACCATCACAGCCTGTCTATTGCTTAAACATACTGTATATTTGATCAACGTCACCCAATTATTTTTATTTTCTTGTGCATGTCCAAATCAAGATGAACTGCACTTCTGATTAAATGTGCGCCACATTGCCTTCATCACATCTCTCAAAGTCCAATCCAAGCATCTTAAGCTGAGAGTTTTATTATTATTATTATTATTATTATTATTATTTATCATCTAGGATATCTTGCTCCTACTTTTTGTATTTGTTTCCATCAGCAGAGGGGTTTCCACTGTCTGATGCTGTCCAGCACACTTGTAGGAAGTGTGTGATCTGAGAGAGGGCAACAGGGAGCCCATCTGCTTGCATTAATTCTCTTCGACAAAACCCCCTGTGCATAAGCTCCTTACATAAAGAATAAAACAGAGAGTAAGCTCTCTCTCTCTCTCCTCTCTCTCTGTCTCTCCCCCACCTCCCTGATTACCCTAATTCAATTTCTCTTTCTCTGTAATGCATTCATTACTTAAGATGAGGAAAATAATCACTGCCCTTTAAACACATAAATCAGGTGTTTACTCCAGGTCTATAACTAATTGTATTGTATAGTTTTATTTGCAGTATTTCATTGTGTTTTCAGCATAAGCTATAGATTGATAGATATATGGACTTGATGGAATTTTTATAAAGACATTATCTTTATGGAGAAGTGTACTGTAGGGTGGAACAGCTCTCTGCTGAACATGGTGTAATGAACATGTTACTGCAGCTTTAAATGCCACTTCAATGACCACTTGGCTCAGCCGTGACGTAGCCAGCTACAGTTGTGAAGGGGGGGGGGGCGCAAAATATGGCGCAAAAGAAATCACATAATTTGTCCTGTAGCCTAGACTCTACCATATAGCTTATTTCTACACGCGGTTTTATAGAACCGTATAGAAACCCCGTCAGCCTGTTAAAGACAACCGCGTAAATATCTTCGTAAATCCACCACTCGCCTCAACGCTGGCAACTCTCGCGTTTTCATTTTTCGACCGCATCACTCCCGTTCGCTCTGTAAACACTGTATCCCTCCACAGCAACGAGGTAGTGCTTTACGTCATTTTCCTTCAGCGTGCCAGGATTTGTTTTCCCTTTGGCTCACGACATCAACTTTGACATATTAAGGGAAGGAAATGCATTCAAATGTTACATTTACATCACAAAATAATCGCATTGCTATTTAAATGCGAATTCGACAGCGAGATAAATAATGTTTTTCAGGTAACAATGAATTCTCTTAACTAAACTTAATCAAGCAATAATCGACTATAGTTTCACGTGTGAGCATAAGTAAGATACATGAATCCATTGCGTTTAATTGCATTATAGGTTATTCTGATATCGGTTGTATTTGACGTGTTGTATCTTCACAAAACAGACTTTTTTTGTCACGCGAAGCAGGCACTGCAGCATACACAGCAGTGTGTATATTTACGTAAATTGTAAAGTGCTGAAAATGCGTGTAAATGCAAAAGTTTAGTCCGTCGTCTTTAAACACGCACGTAGATATACACACATACACACAGGCGGATGAATACAGGTGGCTAGAGCTCCAGCATGATCTCTCAAGTCCTTCCTATTTCACCTTAAACCCTCGCCTACCGACTTTGCCTTTGCAAGTAAGCGGCCCGATTCTCCGGCCGTGATTGGTTGAAGCCGATTAAAGCTCGCCTCCTATTGGCCACTGGCACCGTCAATCATACAGCAACGCCAATCATGGTAGATAGGACACCTTGTACACTGTATCATTTGGCTGAGCAAAGCTAGCTAAACAATTATCCAGAGCACCAAGGGGAAAGAGTTTAGCGATTGATGATAACTCCGGCTGTACTCGTTTTTATCGAGGATTTTCATTCTCATTTTCCCTCACACGACTGTTTCCAGATCGTAGGGAAGCTCATCGTCACCTTACAGATGTGGATACAGTAGCTACTCTGGGTAAGTGACTCCAGCTAGCCAAGCTGTGGGAGCTAGCCTGGTATATTAGCTAGCTAGCTTTCTTCGTCAGCTCTGTTTATATGTGGAGACTAGTATACGCTCTCCACTGGCCTCTTTTCCTTTTATCCACACAACGAAGCTATCTGGATGTGTCCCATCACTGCAAATCATTTCTCCGGTGTTATGCTGGGATGGATTTCAGCCCAAAATGGAGGACTAGCTCGCTAGCTGGCTGGCTAACGTAACTCGGCATCGCATCGGTCTGCTTTCATGTTGCTTGCTGTCAAGGGTACTGGCTGGGTGCTCAGGGACAGCTGCGGCAGACAGTTCCCAACAAACACGGGTTTCATCGACGGATAACTGTGAACAGCTCGGTGTAGACTCCCTGATCTGGAGGTATGGAGCCGGGGCGCAGGCTGTGTTGAGTTTTCTGGTGCGCAACAGCGGCGGACAGACAGCCGAGTGTCAGATTTGGCCGCGGCTGTTCGGACCTGTCAACACGACGTGGCTGCAGTAGATAGCTAGATAGCTAGTACCTTAGTACCTTTTCCCTCTTAGCTTTTTTTCTGGACGTTAATCCTGCATTTATTCCTTAGCCCACATGCAAGTGTGTGTTTAGGTGTAAAATGTGGCGTTTTTCAAGCAAAGACGTTGGTTTGAGACACATGTCGAGGCTCATGTCAGTTTCCCCCCGGTGTGTCCAGGCAAAATAGACGGAGATGTTAAGCTTGGTTGAAGCAACTGCCTGGCAGGACAGCTTTTGACACACTACGCCAAAAGTTGGCGTTGCCTACGCAGAGCTGTCACCCCAGCACTCTCTGCCAGTGTTATGCAACAACATGTGGTGGATTTGTGGATGTTTTTTGTTGGGTTGAAGTTCTGAAAAGCTTGATTGGAAACTTTACCTTTTATTACTGTAGCTAAGTTGCTGCTCTCCCTATGTCCCACCCCCTTCCACACACCCCCCCCCTTCCACCATGTGCCTTATCTGTGGTGGTAACACTGACACTCGTCACTGTCACTCAAAATCTGACATAATCTAAATCTGGCAGTTGTTCTTTTGATTGTGCCAAAAGTTCATGATGATGAGCTGATAGAAAAGCTCCAGAGTGACTTGCAGTAAAATCTTTGTACATCGACTTCCATTGAATGTGAATAAGGTTTTTCCCTTGTCCTGTAAAGCTCCCATTCTGGAGGCGACACACTGTAACTTTAACCCACGTGTCTTGTCCGCTTCTAGCTTTGATTGTTTGGGTTTGATGGCCTCAATTAGGTGCCCCCCTCCCCTCCCCCTCCAAAGTGTGCTCATAATGAGTGACGCCTCTCAGTAATGCAGTCAGGTAGTGTGTGTTGTGATTCGCAGCAGGGTGTCACATGGTGGAAGCTTTGTCCCTAGTGCCTCAAACCAGTTACCGGCACCCACCTGGGGGACTCCGATCCAGCGAGCACCACTGCCTACAAGTTCGTCATTTGATGGTTTTGATGGCTGTTTTTTGGTGTCCGTAAAGTGTTCGACAGTAACAGTGCCGGACCCTGCCGAGGATAAGCCGTGCTTGTTAGTGGTGAGTCGGCGAGTCGGATGTTGCTGGGATTGATCATGGCACTAGGAAGAGAACATGCTGAAATGTCTCACTCTCTCTGCTCTTGCCAATTTTCGTCTACAGTACACAGACCTTAAAAGCCACGAATGTTGGCGTGAAGCCTAGGCAGGAAGACATCACGCAAGAGTGCTTGATTTACCAAAACATCAGTGATTCATTGCTGACAAAACCTGGCAAACAGCTGGCGTTATTGCTGTTTCGGTTATTAGCCTTGCATTAATTACGTTCTTTCTTATCCTATCCATGCTTTGTCATGACGCACATGGCCCGAGACATGCTGCGTCCACTTTTCTCCTTATATGCACATTGTTGTTGAGTGTAGAAATGAGTGAGATGGGCCATTTCAGCATCTCACATTTATCTGTTGTTTGGGGTTGGTAAGGACACAAGGAAAAATTAAGGCCACAATGGCTAATCCACAGGGAGGAATGTGTGTGATGGTCATCTCTGAATCCCTGCTGACGCTTGTTTATTTGTTTATGTAAGAGGAGCTCTGCTCTCTTTGAAAGCAGGAAGTCAAATCATCTGTTTTAATGTGTGTTTGCTGTACCATGCTGTTTCAGTTAGACCGAACTGAAGGTTTTTGATTATACATGACATGACACAGATATAGTCTTGAGCCTCTGCTTTCTCTGTAGTCATCTGGTAAATGCATAACAGCGCAACACTTGGTGACTTAAAAAAAAAAAAATCCAGATAATCTAAACCAATGAAAATAAGATGGCGAGATGACATTGAGAATACAGTTACTGTACACTATCTACAGGCTCTCTGTAACTTGTCTAAACTTGTCTTTAATGGTAATTATTTATTGATTTATCTAGAAGTACTGACATGATACACCATGCTATACTCAGTAAAGTATTAATGATTACACATTAATGATTACAAATTACACATGGCAACTCATTGCCCTCCCTTTTCTGTAGTTGTGGTTGTTGCCGGTTTAAGAGGTGCTGATACAAATGCTTCATCTAGGAGTCCAGCTGTGAAGCAGAGTTTAGAAGTAAGAGTGGGCTAAATAACCTTAACCTGGATGAGAGCATGGCCTGATTACAGTGCCTTCGCTGGCTTGTTTAACAAAAACCAGTGGCCTTTGAAACACAGCCAGTATAACAGCAGTGTTTTTGACCTGAAGTGAATATCCCTTTAACTACTGAATAAGAGCTGGTCAATATGAAGATGTTATTTTTTCATATCACGATATGTCAGCATATGCTTTTCTGAGCATAGTGTGGATACAGTCACTACTTGGGTTTAGTATAAAAATAGATTTTAGTAGTATTTAGTAGATTCAAATCTTAAATATGATTGTCTTGTCTTGTCACTGACCTTAATGGGGTTCTGCAACAGTGCTGTATGGGTCTGTAGTTCCATCTAGTGGTTGATGTCCGATACTGGTTGGTAGCCGATTGATTATTATTATTTTTTTCATCTCTAATGTTATATAAATGTAATATCGCCGACTCCATGATAAAATTTACTCACGTACCACAAATATATGAAGAATGTGTATAGAGGTATCGCCCTTTATGGTTGGCAGTGAGATTTCCCTTCTATAATTACAACTTGGTCATTAATTTCATCTAGTAATTTTCAAAATCAGATGTTTATTGGTTTTGTGGGGTGTGTGTGGAATGCTGCACAGGTTTTCAGTGTTATTATTTTTAATATTGGGAAACAAGTACAAGTTACATTGGCTCACTTCCTTGCTCACGTTAGCAGGCTAGTTTTTCTACAAGGGGGCGCTATTAGAACTCAATCAGCTACTGTTTTGCACACATTTCTGAAGAGAACATCACACATTTGCCCCTTTATGGCACAAGAGAAGGTGGCAATGCAATGTTAACGTTGTCTGAAAGCCTTTCCCCCCCGTCCCCATTTTTCCTTAGTGGTTGATCCAATATCTGGTTGTTATTTTCCACATACATGCGAATATCACAATTAGTGAGGATGCAACACCCCTGGTGTATTTACTGGATCACCTTCAGAAGAGGTCTGGAAAGTTGTCTGTTGCGCCATCTGGTGAACAGAATCCCAGTATGTCTGTTTAACACTTCTTTACTTTGCCCTTTCCGCTTCAAAATGGCCTCTGTGACAGCATTGGTGGTGGTGCTGCTGGTGGATTAGGGCTGCTGCTCCTCGGCAAGAGCAGAATCCTCCTTGCCATCACTAATCTCTCCTCCAGCAAGCTCTTAATTGAGCCATCATCAGCTGATCCAGGGGTTAAACATCAATTAAGATAATGAGCAGAGTGCAGTGTGTAGGACTAGGACACACTGCTCTGTCAGAGAGGAGGATGGTAATGGAGGTAAGGCTACATGCTGAGATTTTGACATGGACTAGATGTGGCCTGTCATCATCATCGTTTGAGTTATGTGCAGCAGTTTTTACACCGGTCTAGATTGTGCCAGTAGAAATGTTTTTATAATGATCTGTGGATGTTTCTGAAATGAGATCTTGCCTGCATGTTTGTCTACATTTCATTGGAGTGGATTATTTTTTCTGACTCTGTAGAGTGTGAGTAGGATTCAGCTGGTACACTATATGGAAATCAAGGGTATTAAAAAGAGTATATCCTGCTTTTGTTAGAGTGACTGTCTCTACTGACCAGGGAAGGCTTTCTACTAGATGTTGGAGCATTGATGTAAGGATTTTTTTCCACTTAGCTAGAATTTCCCCCACTACCACACAATGCCACACGGACTGAGTGTGAGATTAAGATCTAGCTTGTGCTTTTATTTATTACACAGTAAGCGCGCCAACGACATCGGTTTAAACTGCCGCTAATGCAACATCATTGGACCGCTGAACTTGCTTGGAGGAGTATAGTACCTACCCGTGCTGTTACATCAGTCAACAACCACACTGCCTAGCATCTAGCAGCTAGAGGTGGGGGGAGAGGGAGGGCTGTCCTACCCACTCAGACAAAGAGTGGCCAATTCTGTGCTCTGGGACTTCTGGGCATGGATGACTGTGGCATCACAAGCGATCACTTGGTTGACATGTTTTTTGGCTATATAATTTATTGGCTATATACAACAGTATTCATATTTCACCAACAAGGAAATTCAAATGATCTGGTTCTTATGAATGTTTAAAGTGAGTAATGTCCTGCTTAAAATGAAATACCAGAGTTAAACATAGTTAAAACATGGTTAAAAGCATGAATCCACATTTCCAGAGCTGTTGCCCACGAGCTGAGACAGTTTGTCATGTGACATTGTAAAATTAGACATTTTGTCCAAAGCTAATCTAAAGTTTTCCAGTCTGAGTGTAGTCAGTTTCTACAAACAATGATGACCCAAAGTGTGAGGCATCTAGACTGGTTTATATACAGGATCTATTGGTTATAACTAAAAAGATGGTCTGATTGAGTATGAGTTCTTTGTATACTTGAGACCTGTTATGTGGAATTGGTATCTGTGTCTCTAGGGATTGCTTCGTTACTGGATTGAGGGTGCATTTGCTTTCCTCCTAAAAGAAAAGAACATCACTCAGCTCTTTGATACTGGTTGTGTGAGCTTCTGATTTTTATTTATTTATTTATTTGTCTTTTTTGCAATATAACATTTTGTTTAGTCACAGAATGCGTTGGCAATTAAACAGAAAGGAATATCTCTGAATAGATGAATAATCTGTGACTATGTAATATTATGAAAATGCTGAAAACCAGATACATCATGAAAAATTGCCTCGCTGCAAGGTGAGACTTGTTTGAGTGCTTCGTTACTGAATTCATTAATGATGGTATGGAGTGCAGACATCTGTTATGATTGGATGTTTTCACTGTAGTTTTAAGAAGGTCTCTGTACTGTAATCTCCAGAGTCAATGGAATAAATTAGTATGTTAATTCCAAACACAACCTGAGCAGTTCTTCAAAAGCCATGCTTTCTAAAATGGTTGTATCTTTCTATCTATAGGCCTCATTACAAGCTGATATTTAAAGGGAAAGGGGAAAAAGGTTTATTGTACATCTGAGGTTCCAGAGTTTTTACAGTAAAAATGTAATTCAAGCTAATTTATGGTTAGAGAACATTGGAACCATGACCTGAATTGCTTGTATACAGTATTTCAGATGTGCATGCATTCACTCTTTTAATATCTCGGCCAATTTACAGTTTGGTATTGATCTTGGCAGATCACCAAATGGTTTCAGATCCTCACACAAAATGTAATATAAGACAGAGTAGAGATAAGGAATCACAAAATACTGTTGTTTTACTGATCCTTTTATTTATTGAAGTAAAAAAATCTGATACTGATGATCTGATTGTTGTACCACCATTAGCAGCATCAACTGCAACTAAGCTGGGGTGAGTGGTTAGCGTTGGTTTCCGCCTTTCAACCGTGCAGTGGATACCATATTTGTCAAGTCACTTACTAATGGTGGAAACATGAATGCTGACTTTATCTGAGGCAAGTGAGGCCTGGCGTTCCTTAGATGTTCATCTGGGTTCCTTTTGACTTCCTGGATGAGTTGGTGTTGCTTGCGGATGAATGATGGAAGGCCAGCCACTTTTGGGAAGAGTCTCCACTGTTCCAGGTTTTCTCCTTTTGGAGAAAAAGGCTTTCCCAATGCTTCACTGAAGTCCCAGAGCCTTAGAAATGACCTTGTGAGTTTTTCCAGGCTAATCTGTTTCAATAACTTTCTCGAATCTTCCAGGGTTTTTGTTTTTAATTGCAGTGTAGAGTTCTGCTCATTGAGATCTGTTCCTCTGTTTCGGGTTGCTGGAAAGGTTCCGTTTCAGGGATGTTTAGAGTCAACAGTTCTCACAGTAATAAGTGTGTTTGCTGTGTAAACGGTCAACAGAATTTGGTAATTACTTAAGTAAGTATCTAGGGGGCAGTTACTTTTTTTGCAGAGGGCCGGTGCTTTTGTTTTCTTTGATAAATGAAATAATTATGTAAAAACTAGTATTTTGTATTTAATCTATTGTCTTTTATTGTATTTAGACAATTGCAGCAATTTAGTTTGTTCTGAAACACTTAAGAGTGACATTAATGTAAACATTGGGGGGTCAAATACACTATAGGACAAAATTATTGGGACATCTGAACATTACGTCTACAGGAGCTTCTATGACATCCCATTAAATCCATAGGCATTAATATGGCGTTGGACCTGCTCTGCAGCTCTAATCGCAGGTTTGGAGCTCTGCAGTTATTGAGTGAGCAGAACGTTGGTGACTTTTATACTCTATATATGCTCGTCAGTAACCTCACCACTCGCATACGCTTTACGTGGTCTGCTACTTTGTGGCTGAGTTGCTGTGGTTCCTGAACGCTTCCACTTTTCAATATCAGTCACAGTTAATGGTGGAATATCTGAAAGGGAAGAAATTTTACCAACGGACTTCTTAAATGGTGGCATCCTGTTACAGTACCACACTGGAATTCAGTGAGCTCTTTAGAACCACCTATTATTTTACTAATATAAGTGTATAAAAGCAGACTGCATGGTGCATGATTGATGATTTCATACCTGTGGCAGTGACACTATAAGAACAAATGTATTGGGACACCTGCTCATTCCTTGTTTCTTCTGAAATCACGGGGAGTAGTAAAAAGAGTTTATCCTGCTTTTGTTGGAGTAACTGTCTCTACTGTAGATTTGATTGCATTCAGCCACAAGAACATTAATGAGGTTAGAAATTTGGATGATCTCCACTCCATCTTATCCCCAACTCTTTAACTGATCTTTAAGTAATCTATCCAAAGGTTTTGGAAGGAGCACCATCATTCCAGAGAACACTGTTACACTGCTCCACAGCTCAATTCTGGGGTGCTTTTTACTCCTCTAGCCCACAGCTGACACAATATAGGCATGATTCCAATAGGTTCTTATGCTATTGGCAGAACGTCTCCACAGGGACTAAACAAGCTGTATGTGTGCATTTGCACATCTGTGTCAGCAAAGAGTGCATCTTAAACTAGCTGAATGCATTTATTACAAGGGGTGTCCAGAAACATTTGGACATTTAGTGCATATGCGGCACCCTGTGGAGACAGTTTCCCATGTTGGCACATCCTTGTGAATTTCTTTTTACTTTCTAACTTTTTTTGTAACACCTACTCAGCTTTTATGTGAAGGTGTTCACCTCTGTTAATGGTATTCAATACTATGCAGCTGGAAAAAGGTGCCACTGCATTTAATAAGATCTAAGAAGGCTCTTTATAAATCTGCATAAATTATATCTTCATAAAGTAAGCCATATTAATAACAGAAGATGGCAGGTAAATCATACTTTTAGAATGGAAGCAGTCAAAACACAATATTTAATGATTTCCTCTCTGCCTACATGTTTGTTTGGAAAGGTGGCGGTCAGAAGAAAGCCGCTAGTGTTGCAGAGGAGTAAACCCAAGCACCTGCCATGCAGCTAGTGCTTTACCTCCGTGTGGGTGCGCTGTGGTGAGATGAAACCTAACATATGACTTTTTGATCACAGGCCTCAGAGGAATGTTTGGTGTACAGTAAGAAAGACTGTTTGGTGCTGCAGGGCTGCTCTGCAATGCTGCCACTGGTCCTGGGTGCAGTAGAGGAATCAACATCTTCATTATGTTCTCCATCCAAGTACCAACAAAACATGGATCGTAGATTCAGTGTGAAATGATCCAGACCACACCTCTAGACCAACACAGGAATGATTGACTGAAGAGAAAAGCCATTGTTTTAATATCTCAGTCTAGTCGCACCCTGTTGGTAAACTCATGGCTGAATAAGGTGGCCTGTGGGTACAGAACCACCCACAATCAGGATCTGCACCCAGTCTTGTAAAGCTTTTAGGAAAATAGGAATTATTGAATAATAGTAATTGTCTGTGTAAAGAAAACTTTATGAAGCTTTATGAAGTGAAGGCTATTTAAACCTAAATCAATTCTTCGTATTTCTTGTTTGCTCATGTATACAAATTGTTTTGATGCTTATAATAGGTTTACCAGGGTCCTAGATTTACGTAGTGGAATGTATGAGTATAATGCTATATAAATGCAAGAGGTAGACAAAGAGTTTCACCATAGACCATAGACGGACACACAAATTCACCAAGATACAGAAATATCTTGACCCGTCTTCATTACCTTATAACTCCGGATCTGAGTCGCGTATGATCTGGCAAAGGACAGACTCTACAGATTCAGGAAATGTTTGAACTGTACTTATGAGCTGTTTTATCACAAAGATATTCATAACACAGAAACACCTCAAATTTGATGGACCTTCGTGTTCTTAGACTCCAGCGGGTTAAAGGTTCTTCACACTTGCATGTCTCCTTCAAAGACAAGGTGCCTCATTCACCAGTTTAGTTTTAGCTTTTGAGAAAATGGCAGAATTGTTTACTACTAAAATATTACAATGATGGATCCCATTGTCCTTGTAAATTGAACAAATCTTCTAGGAATCTGTGTAAGTGGGTTTTAAGAAGAAATTGTGGTCCTTTATGGAGCCAAAAATGGTCCTTTAATGGCATTTCTCAAAGAGCGCTTTGTAGCACCTTTATTTTTAAGAGTGTAGTGTGTTGCTTCGGTTTCCTCAGTGAGTTACTGATTGTTCTTCACAGTAAAAAATGAAAAAAAAAAGTGAGAGACAGCACATGAGAAGTTCAGACAGACAGTCCTGCTATTGTCGCTGTCGCTCACAGGTTCAGGCAGGATGGCAGGCTGGCATTTGAGTACTGGCAGCGCAAGACATGTCACTTATGACCGAGAAGACTGGGACTAACGGGGTTACAGTGCCGTGAGAGCAGGGGTTGGCGATCTCTCCTGCACAGCTGAAACAGCAAGTGCTCTGGCCAAGGTCTGAAACCCTACACCCCACCCCTCACTCTTTCTATCCTCTCTCTCTCTGTCTCTCTCTCTCTCTCTCTCTCTCTCTCTCTCTCTCTCTCTCTCTCCCTTTGATCTGAGTCCTTGCTAATTTTCTCTCTTTCCTGCATCTCCCCACCTGCTCCCTACACTCTCATCGTGGAATATTAGACACTTATTGTACCGCTCCGTTCTCCTCTCTCCCTCCCAGCCTCTACAGTTTTATAGCTGTACAGCTGCAGTAGAATGGCCATCTGCACATACTGTCTCCAGCACAATGTAGTGGGACTTGCGAGCTGGCTTCTTCTCATTGTTGTGATGCAGGCAATATAGAGAGCTGGGAAATATGCCAGGGACAAAGGAGGGAGTGAAGAAGAAAAAAAATCCCCCTTTTTTCCTTCTGGAGTGACACACTTTACTGTGTTTCTGTGTGCGGTTAGGTTGTGTGCGCGTGCACGTGCTTTTTTTCATGTGAGCTTGTTCCAGAAGGTGGCCCTAAAGCGGTTTGAGCTTGCACAACAGTGAGCATGCACAGCACTCTCAAAAATAAAGGTGCTTCAGAAGGATCTTTGAGCAGTGCCATAGAAGAACCACTTTTGGGTCCATAAAGAGCCATGTTTGTTATGGAGATGTGGGAGTGTGAAACTTCTTCCACGTCTCTGTTACAAACATGACTCTTTATGGAAGCAAAAGTTGTTCTTCTATCATATTGCTCAAAGAGCCTTTCGAAGAACTGTTATTTTTAAGAGTCGAGAAGAACAAAGCCAGCTTAATTCCAGTGTACCAGACTGGGCGTACCATGAAAAGTGCTTCCAAGTAGCTTGTCAAGTAGCTTGTCAACTAGCAGCCTCTTCATCTGTTTTCCCAGCAAAACATTTCCTTCTCTTCGGTGCCTTTAAAATGCTAGAAATTTTCTAAAACATCAACTAATTTAGTTTCACTTCCACTGGCTACCTTTCCCACTATGCATTCAGTCCTTAAGTCCTGCTGCCTACATGCAGATCTCTTCATTGCCTAGCACTGCACTAACCATTCTGATATGATTCCCATCAATAAGCCAAAGCAATTTAAACGAGTAGCTGTAGTGCAGCTGTGGTTCACAACTGTGTTTACGAAGACAACAGTGCCATGGTGAAGAATACTATACAAGCCAAGCCAGTCGTAGCTGTGCATAGCTGTGCATAGCTGTGCATCAGCTACCTCCACTCCTTTTGTCCACATATGGTTTAGTAATTTATGATAACCCAGAACACATTAAATAGATTGAATAGCATCGGCGCTGAGGGGAAAAAATCCTACATGTGTAACCCCTGTGATTAGCTCATTAAACTGCATGCTCTATGGGAATGGAAAAAGAAGTGTGGTTTCTGTCCTTTTGAAAGGATTTTGAAAGTGTGATTGATTATGAGCTTGGCCTCGAAGACAGTGCTGACATCAAAAACGCCTTGGAAGTGAGCTAAGCTTTTATATGGGAAACATGGCTTCACTCAGTTACATTGCATTGGGGGATCTGGCTGTATATGTAAAACTCTGATGATCATGGACTTGAAATTTCTTTCATAATTTGTGACAAAAGAAACTTTTGATTCATTAAAAACAACAAAAAAAAAACCTGTCGTTAGGAATCTTTCAGTCATCCTAACACACACACACACACACCAAAAAAGCCACATTTGTTAATGCTCATTGGCATGGTCGTTAACTACATTGTCATTGACCTATGTTGACTGAAATAGAAATCTAGTACTGCTTGGTTCTTTGGACTGAAAAGCTCAAAAGTTCAAGTCAAGCATAAATATTTGACATTACTGACATTACCGGTGGCGCAGGAGGTCACCGTTGTGCCGCATGGCTGAAGGGGTCTGGAGTTGTGGGCTCGATTCTCGCTGTGGTCACTCGCTGTCTGAGGAGTTTGGGCTGTTCTCCCTGTGCCTGCCTGAGCTTCCCCCCATCCTCCAAAATCACACATGGTAGGTGAGTTGGCGGTGTTAAATTGCCCCCCGGGTGTGAGTGTGTGTGTGAGGACATGGGTGTGTGTATGTGTGTGGTAACCTGCAGTGGAATAAGATCAGAGTCATTCTTTTTGTCCTTTAATATCTGATCCAGCATTTTCTGCTGTCGTCAGCCTAATACACATATCCATCTCTACCAGCAATACTGAACACATACATCCATCACCCGCAGAGATCAACCAGCTAATAACTCTAGCATCACCTGCCTAATGCTGAGTAGGTCCCCCTTTGTGCTGCCACAACAGACATTAGCAGCAGGTCCTTTAAGTTTGGGGTTCGTCAGCAGGGGCTTAAGGTGCCCGTGAACCTGACGCCGGTTCACTTTTGGTAGGTACTGAAACCTGCATACCAGGAAAAACCCCACGAGATCTGCCAGATATTTCGAGGGTGCTGGGACCCAGTTGTCTAGCCATTACAGCTTGAGCCTTTGATTAAAAAAGGGACTCAAATCCTGATGCTTGCCCATTTTCCTGCCTTTAACACATCACCTTTTAAGTACTGTTTATTGGTTGCCTAATATATCCACTCTTGACAGATGCCACTGTAGAGGAAGGTATTCAGTGTCTCTTACTTCTCCAGTGCTAATACTATTTTTTTATTTTATTTATTTTTTTATTTTTTTTTAGTAATGCAGCGTGTACAAAAACTTAAAACATTAATACAAGTAGCATTTATTGGATCTGTGTGTGTTTAATTGTTAATTATGGAATGTTAACATGTAGGGGTAAGCGAATTTTGCTTTTTATGCAGTTAGAAAGTACAAATGAGTACAGTCTGAATGATTAGTAATCATCTGAGTAACTGAGGTCTTTATATTGGTTATCATGATTGTTGTGATGACAATGTAATTCATGTCTTTTGGGGTTTTAGAGTGGAGCTAGAGAGCCAGAGAGTGCTGGAAGTAGGGAGTTTTTGAATAGAAGCTAACTGGCGCCAAGATGCTCTTTTGATCACCTGTATTGTATACATGCCATATAAGTTGACCTAGATGACCAAGTGTTTGGCCAAGAGTTGGTTGTTTCAGTACTAGGTTTATCTAGGTTAATATAGATTGCTGTTCACTGTGAGAGGTACTGTTTCTTCAACACTTGTTCAACTCTCAGCCAACTTTTTAAAGACTTTAGCTTAGAAATAAGCTTCTGCTGTAAGTAATGTGACTATATTGCTGACTTTTAGTTCTGTTCAGTCCATCGTTGTTGCTTAAGCCAGGTCCAAAGGCTGTATTAATGTGTAACTTGACCTCTTGTGGACCAATGAATGTAATCAACTTGTCAGAAGTCAGAAAAAGTATCATCATGATGTGATTTGTTTTTGACACACCAACCTGAAGTGGACCATAGACGAATTTGAGGCCTTGCCTAACAGAGTCTCACCTCTTCATTTCAGACCCAGAGTATCTGTACAAACAAGTACACTTAACTGAAGTAAATAAAAGGCTTGCTCACTGGATGCTGGCTGCGTTCATATCACAGTGATGATGTGCATTAACATACTGCTTATGAAGTAGCTGCACAAAGAGAGAGGAGAGATATGGAGGACATTTTTAAACCCTGAAACAAAGGTGTGTGTGTGTGTGTGTGTGTGACTCGTATGTTAAATTCAGTGTGCTGCTCTGCGAAGAGAAGCATATGCTGAAAGGTCAGTGAAGGCGTCTCCCAAAGTTGTGCTTAAGCAAGACAAAAAGGCTGACGGGGGCAAAATGTCCTTTAGCCCAGCTTTTAACACAGAGTGGTTGTGAGGTACCAACAGGTGCAGGGTCACGTGTGTGAACATTCATGCCTCTGCAGGTATGTCACTGTGGGAGATTTGCTGGGAAGTGTGATTTGCAGGCAGTGGTCTTGGTGTGAGGGGGTGTGCTGTTTGCCTGGCCCTTTTTAGGAATATAAAGGGTTAAAGAGCCTCTGCTCTCACACACCTGTAGCCTGTCAGCTGCTGGGGGCCTGTTAAAACGTCAGCTGTTTTTGAGAATGTGTGTGTGTGTGTGTGTGTGTGTGTGTGTGTGTGTGTGTAGGAGCAGAGTGGAACAGTGGCAAGGTAGTAGTGAAGGGGGTCCTGTGTGCGTGTGTGTGGGCCGGGTGACGTTTCTCAACAGCAAAATACCTTTTGAAATGTGTTTATTTAACACCAAAACCCCTGTCTTTAATCCACACAGCAACAGCTGGTGTCAAGAGATCGGCTAGCCCCTTCAGAACCACGTAGCCCTGTCTGAGTGACTGAAGGCCACACAAACAGGTGATGGCTCTCAGAACTGAGCTGGGAGCACCACCCCCTGTAATAAACTAATGTACATGTCTTAAACAAAACAGAATTTGATCAAATTAAAAGAATTACATATTACAAAATAACTGGTTTTGGAAGGCTGATATTCAGCACAGTTTCTGGTAGTGGATATGATGTTATGTGATCTCAGAAGGTGAAAACCTCTACTGGTTCTTAATCTTGGCAACATCTTGCTCATTTTCTTCAGTGCTCAGGCCAGTTGTGCAGGTTATGTGCTTTCTTATGCTGTGACACTGTAATTGGGCAGCCATGCGAACAGCAGAAAACCTGAGAAAGTGTTCTTATACTCAGAATTTTTTTTGACAAAGCCACTTTAAGCTTGGCTCAGGGTTTGCTGTGAGAACTTCCTGATGCCTCTTTCGTTGTGTTTTGTTGTTGCCATTGTTCATTTTGTTCCTTTTTGCCACAAAAATTGACTTTGAGGCCGGCTATTTATGTAGAGTTTGGATAAATAATAAATATTTAATATATATAATATATTTAGCAACTTTTTGTGATTCTGGGGTTTAAGGTTCTAGTGGGATCACTGTTCTGGTGACAAGAGGTGGACAATATGATGGTATTTTCGTTTTTCTGAGCACATTATGGATATTGTCCAGACTGACCAACTGCACAGTTGCATAAAAGCACTGTACTCCGTATGGGAGACTATTTGGATAATTATTTTTTTAATCTACTGTTGTCAAAATATCAAAGAAAAATTGTGTATTATGAAAATGAATTATGATTATCTAAATATATATTTTTAACATATCGCTCACCACTACTAGTGACCCAATGGCGGTTTTTGAGTAGCTTTGAAAGTTCAGCATAATGTAAATCATTAACAGATTGCTTCCTTTTGAGTCTAGGACTGTGGTGTACAGAAAAGCAAGGGTCCACAGTATTCATTCTCTCTGTAAGCCTTGCCTCTCTATAGGCCGCCTGTGCCATACCGGCTCCGATACAGCCAACATGTCGCCCGGAAGAGAAGCGCACACAATCGCACACAGATCCCCTTATTAGGCTCTGAGCCAGCGCAGCGTGGAAAACATGGCGAGCTTCGGTTATTGAAGAAGGAGAAGTTCGAGAAAGAGAGGGAGAAACGAAGAGCGAGCTTCGTAGCGTCCACGTTACCAGCAATGTTTGTTTTGCTAGTAATTGTGACCTCAGATTTTTGGCTTGCTGTTGTTGTGTTTTTAGACTCCTTGTATATTTGTTCCCACCACTGGCAGATTTCCGAACCGATAAAGCCAGAGAGGACAACCTCCCCCTCTTTTCTAGAACTTCTCCATATATGTTGTGTTTCTCGAGAAAATCACTCCGCAGTCGGTGTGCCCTTCATTTAACTCTTAAAGTGTTTACTTTGCCAAATCTGATGTTTCATGCCCAGGAAGAAGCTGCCTGTCCTTCTGCAGTGACGAAACTGTTAAACAAGCTCGCGGCCTCTCAATTCCCATACCCCTCAAAGCCCTTAGAGGTTTCAAGGTCAGAAAAGGTCGAAGCATGCGAATCCCTCTTCGGAAAGCAGTGGCGTATTTTAAATGCACTTCAGCGTTATCCAAGAAACGGCATTTCTCTACTTCAGAAGAGAAACTAGTACCGGCTTACGTTGTATACAGAAATGCACAGTTTTGGGAAAGCAGCAGCCATAATGCGGAGGCTATGGTTGGGTGAGTTTGGTCGAGTGAGAGACGTTTAATGATGTGTAACACTACTAGACATGGATCTGAAGCTCATAACACATGTGAGGGGGGGAAATGGAGAGCGTGGGGTGGGGGTTGGAACAAAAGGTGTGTAAGCAGCTGCTGCTGCGTTTAGTGTGGCTTTCACATCTACACACAGGGGGACTTATAGGCCGGGGGATCTGACACACTGCTTTACTGTGAACCCGGCACTAACACCCAACCACCCTCTCGGTTACCAGCAAGGACACTGATGAATTGGAGCCAGTTGCTGAAGGCATATAAGGGCAAAGGGTGGAGGAGGGGGTTGAGAGAGAGAGAGAGAGCGAGAGAGGGGAAAACTGATCGAGGTCCTTGCGTTACAGGGTCATCGCTGGACTAGTCACTTCTGTCAGACAGCCATAGCCGCAGGACGGGACACACCACACCACATCGCGTTCTGTGTCCATGAGGATATTGTTGATTCATTCATTTGCCAGTGATTCTGTGCCACTGCTTTCGTTTGGGATACGGGGAGCTGTGACCATCACAGAGGTTCAAGGAGAAAGGGTAAGAAAAAAGGACAAGCTACAGAAACACAGTAGACTTGTGTAGTGTTGGCAGCTTAAGGTATTAATGGTCTTGCCTGAGGTTTAGGCCTCAGAGCTGCTGCTTCTTTTTACTGTGGTTAGACTTTCAGCCAGAAAACTAGTAGATTATCTTCTCCGTTTTCTGTTTAACTGACAAGGAACCTATATCTAGCAACATCATTTTATGATGTTTTATGATTGCTGTCAGTTTTAGGAAGCTTTAGGTATCTTTTGATCTATTACACTTCTTAAGATGAAGTCTCTGGTATTTTCTTCCTACCAACTGATTGAGGCAGTATGAATTGAAGCTCTGCTAAGTATGCCTAATCTTTGCAATGCAAACTAAATTCAAAATGAACTGTGATTTAAAGTGAGCAGTCTTTAGTGAATTGACAGGAAAGCACCCCATACTATGGCTAGTGTGGGCTCTATGCAGGTTACAGTGGCTGCTTTGCTGTGTGTGGCCTGTTGGAGATCTGTTTCACAGCTGTTGGCTTGCAAATCAATGAATAATTGCAACAGGAGGGCATTTTGATTGACATCCCAGGTGGAATGGGCTGTAGGCTGTGTTGCCTGCTTACCAACACTTTCACTTTGTAGTGCCTTGCATACCATGGAAGCAATACCGTGATTCAGTAGGTTTCCTGTATGTATGTGGTGTTCCTAAGGGAAAATTATTTTGCTTTTGGTGCTTTTGCTTCATTTCTTGGATTATCCCAATATCTCATCATGTATTTTACTCTAAATATACTTCACTCCATTGAATTAAAAAAGACTGATTTACACTCTTACTAATGAAACATGCATATAATCAGTGTTCTTTAGGCACTGACGATATCCACAATACACTCATAAATGCATATTGTGTACCACAATAACAACACTTATCATAATACGTACATATTGCCCAGCTCTACTCCGGTGCTTAAGATGCTATTAGAAATGGTCGGTTCGTCTTGTTCTTCTTATTAGCCTGCCTTGTGAACACTGCCTGTTAGGCCAAAAATCTATGTCCGTAAATCAGTTAGATGTCTGTTGTGCGTATGGGTGTCTAAACCGGTTGTTAAACCTCTTTGGTGCTTGTCAGTCGAGTTGACGTGGCGTGACGTTTGGATGATGAGCTTTGCATATGCCTGTGATTCCAGAAGTCATGCTGATGTCACCACTGCGTGGCTAAAAGGCGTATTCCCCTTGAGGATCCTTTTATGACCCGACCCCTTCTGATCATCTTTGGGATTGGATAGAGAGCAGAAAAATAATTGAAATGTACTTCTTGGCATATCCTATTTTTTTACCCATTTGTAGCAAGTGGTAAATGTTGGCAAACTAGGCTGGGTCTTGGGTTTACCCTGCCTCGATGTTGTCAACTGACCAGTCAGACCACATTACTTACACTGATGCTGAGACAGATAGACCAGCGCCAACTGCCACACAACAGTACTTATCACCGTGTTTTGGTTTGTCACATGGTACAGGTAGGAAAACACTCAGCCCATGCCAGTAACCAGTATTTCTGTGTCCCTCTGGGCAGGTGCTGGCAATAATAACCGTGACTATGACCATTCAAGTTGTTGTCCAAAACAGGACGAAACGCCGCAAGCGAATCCACTAAAGTTAATGGCGATTGCCTGAAAGCTGCAGTTTGCTTGTCAGCTCCTATTGAAAGGTTAAACAGTAGCAGGTGAGAATCACAGATCTCCTTCAACACCCCAAACCCCCAACCCTCCTGCCTCCGTCTGCCCTGCCAGGAGAAATGCTGCCCTTGAATTGCGATCCCCCCCCCCCCCCCCCCCCCCCCCCCCCCCTTGGCATCAGGTTTCTGGTATGATTTGTTATAATTCTCCCCTGTTTTATGTCCTGCCACATACGTCCTGACCATTGCGGACCGCTAAGCTGTAAAATCACCGTACACAGAACTGAACCAATGCGCTTATGTTGAAAAATCAAAACCTCCACAAACTGGGGTCAGCAGCTAGCTGAGTGGCCATGTTGGAGCGAGCAAGTGCTTGCCGGTCAGGGAGCATGAGGCAACAGGCTGGAAATATCCTGCAGTTGGTGCTGGCAGTACAACCCAAGGTTGGAGTAAATCACTGGAGATAGTCCCATAGGGCATTGCAAGCGCCATCACTGCCCCAGTTAGGCTACAGTGAGTGTTTTGTAGAGTGGCCAGTTCAGACAAGCCCAAGAGTGTGTGGGTGTTCTCTCATCAGGATTGTTCTTTTAAGGGCTGCAACTATTAAATAATTTTAAAAAGTAAATATTTTATTACATTAAAAATAAAAAAATGTGGTTCATTTTTAATAATTAAAAGAGTTAAAAAATCATGACCACATTTATTGTTTTTTTTTTTGTGTGTGTATTATAAACGTTTCGAAAAGTAATGAAAAAACATCTGATCATACCCATAGGATACCTCGCAACCTTAACCAACCTATTCTTTAACATTATGTAACATTCAATGTTCTTACTATATCGTGCACTCTAGATCCTTAATCAAAGCAGAACACTGTATGTATTTTACCTTGCAGCAGCAGCATTGACCTAATACACGCCCCCAGGAAAGAATCTGTTGGGCTAATTAAGAAATTGACCAATGAACTGATCACATTATTGTGAAATCACTTAAATTAATGGTGGTCAAACATTGCAATGTGTCCAGAAAAGGCTCTTTCTGATCAAGTCCAGGTGGTCAATCTGTCAACACAAGTGCAGCCTTTTGAAAAGATAATATCTGTGTCTGTATATTAAAAGCTGTACACACTATATTACACTCTCCATTGTGTTAAAATACAGTTTATATATAATATGATATATAAATAACTCCCTAAGACCATCTAGTCATGGATGCTCATACCAAAAAGTGGCGTATTTTACAAAGCTCTTTTTTTGGCTGTGATCACATGACAAGCGTTATTAAACAGTACTCAGTCCATGTGTTCAGTCAAAAATATTGAGTGAATACGTCTGACTGTGCCCAAAAATCAGACCAGATTACCAGTGACTCAAATCTGATAAAAAAAATGGGATTGGACATGTCCACACAGGCCGGGGGGAAAAAATCAGATTTGAGTCCCTTCAGCCTGGTAATGTGAACATAGCCAGTGTCTGAACAAAACCTTACATTTTCAGAAAAGTAACTTAACAGGAGAAGCAGGAAACCTTGACTTTCAGTATGAACAATAAAATTCACGTAATTTAGGACCGTTTTTGAAGATTCATCGTAACATTTTGACATAGTTAATTATTCATAGAATCATTTTACCAATTTCCAGATTATCCCTCATTATCTCATTATCACCCATCTGTATCCAGGGTGACCACACAAGCTATGACAACGCAAGCTTTCCAGCAACTAATATTTAAGCATGCATTTGCCCTTCATGCTCTACTGTTTCCCTCTCTGTTTTGACTGTTTTATTGGCTGCAGGGCTCTTGCACCATATGGCTATCACTGGTAGTGACCATGACTGAGCTGTGCTCTCAGTACTCTGTGTAAAGCGTTAGTTTTGTAAACAGTTGAATCAAACAATTGACAACTGTGCCATTCAGGATGCCGGATCCTGTGCTGAGCTCGAAAGGTGATGGATTTCTCTGCGATGCTTTGGCCTGAGTCCAGCCCCTGTCCAGGCTCTGGCTCTTATCTCTGGGCCCCAGGCTTCTCTGCCTCCAGTTACAGGCAGGGATGACAAAACTGGACTCCCTCTCTCACACCCTGCAGAGGAGATATGCTTACATGTACTCTCTCACACACACACACACACACTCGCACAGAATTCCGTATGCCCACACATGGACGTAGGCCCTGTGTGCTTATCTGAGTGGAACCTAGGTGCTTCAGACCACTTCAGCATAATATAGAGTGCAGCAGCACTGTGTTTTTCTAGGGGTCAGGTGAGGCAGATATATGTAGAAGTTGTAAACAACACTGTACTCACTGAGTTATGTACAGTAAGACTTCTATAAAGAGAAGAACTCTATTGAACATGGTTACTGACTAAAACAGAGTGCTGTCATGCTAAACGTTCTCAGTGTTTTGCTTGTTTTTGACCATGCTTTGCATGTTTGTTGTCCAGTGGGTTTGTTAGTATCTGTAAATGTATTGCAGCAACTGATATTTAGTGTTTAGTGTTTTCTGTTGTAAACCTTGGTATGTTGTAAATATTGTCCGTGCTCAAGAACATTGAGCAACTGCATATTTCATTAGCGAGAGTGTAATTAATCCTGTTTAATTGGATGAAGTGCAGCAAATTTTGAATAGCAGTTTTTAAGATTCTCCTGCTACTGATGTGTTTTGTCTGCATGTCAAAATATATTGTCTTTACATATTGTGCTAATATTTTTTTTATTATATCGTCCAGCCCTAGCTCACAGTCTGAGTAGAATAATAGCATCACTGAGCAGCATAGATGGTATTTTCATAAGCATTCAGACACTAGAATTTGATAATTTGATCGGACCACCATTTAGATGTTGCTTTATTCCTAACCGACTTGATATCTAATCTATTTAATATCTTATAATAATGAGACTTCAAATCACACTAGCTACAAAATGGCTTTAGATTAGCTCAAATAAAAAGAGTCCTTTACTGTACACAGTGTGTAGCTCTTGATTGTGTAGCTTATGATCGTGATTGTAAATGTGATGCTTGTCACGGCTCTAAAAGTGTTAACTGTGTGAAAATGATGGATCTATAGCTGTGTGTTTGTTTGCTTGCTTGTTTTCGAAGCCAGAACCGTTTCTAGACTGTGTTGATGCGAGTGCAGGTCTGTTTGAATGTGTTAGTTCCGGGGACTTCCTCAGTGGTATTCAGCAAAACCACAACTCTGAACTGTTAACACCTTTGACCTGCTTGTATGTGAGTGCTGAGCAGTGGGCCTGTGTGCTCTGAAAGACAGTTCTGTTCTCTCAGTCTTAATGACAGAGTAATTAAGCCTAGATAAAGCCTGTTTCCAGATGTAAGTGAGTTAGTCCTAACATTAACTTGTCTAGCAGAGGGGACTACTGCTCTTACACTAGTGCAATATGGGCATTTCAGTCTTTTTAGTGGTCAGATGAGACATTGCTTCATTAGTTCAGGGTAATAGCTCAAGATCTGTCCGTCTCCTTCAGTTCAGCATTATGTCTAACTCTTGGGCCTATTATTGTGTGGAACCATATTTGTGTGCAGTGTCTGAGGCGTATAGCTAGAGGTGTTACTTAAGAGAACAGGGTTGCACACAGTAGAGTTTTCCTTTTAAAACTACATTCGAAAAGATCTGAATCGCCACCCTTCACGATGTCAACCTTGTTACCTCTGGGCTGCAGTATCTTTTACCTCGTGAGTTTCCACTGTTTGGTCTAAACATGCAAGGTTGAATAGGTTTCACTGTGAATACAGTGATGGCCCTGGCCTGTAAACTCCAGAATAATCTGTCAGGCCAAGTCTTGTCTGACAGCAGGGACCTATCCACTGATTCAAAAGGACAGAACGGTTGGCCCGAATCAGAATGGCACTTTCGTTTGTGCTTTGAGACAGTTGCTCAGTGGAGCAGTTTTTTTTTTTTTGTGGATGCTCTCCAGGTCCTGTGTAGCCTGTGTGAAAAAGGCTAAGTGGCTCAGATCAGAGCTGGTAAGCAGCCTCCGCTGTGCTCACAGGGCTAAAGGTTATGGTCAGACTCCCCTTGCAGATAAAGAAGGCTTTTCATGTGAGCTGGCCCCGGAGCCCAGAACACATTCTGATGCGACGCTGCCTTTGAAGCGCAGCCTGCCCTCCTGATTGCTGGGCAAGGGCTCTCTTCCCATCAGCACGTCCTGTGTAGCCACAGAGAAAGAACGGGCACCTCACATGGCACTCTGGAGAATGGATGCGTGCGTCATACACACACACACTTGTGCGCACACACACACATACGTAAACCACTCCTCACAACATAATAAAAAGAATGCTGAAGCTAGTGACTGGGCCTGTTCAATCACATACTGTAGCTCAAAGTCAAAGTGTGTATGTAGGTGTGTGTTTGTCTTTTGTTTTGATATCTCCAGCAGTCTGTCTGAAATCAAAAGCACAACTGGCGACCGAACCGCCTCTTTCAGTGGTTTAACTGGTTGAATGCACGAGAACCAACAACTGGATCTTAGCACATTCAGGCCTGGTTTTGTTTTTTTAGACTACCTTTTGTCTTTCTCTTCATTTTACTTGCAGATTACTGGCTGGCTGCAAGTCACACATGAAATTTCACTTCTTCCTATGAAATCTGTGTAAGAACTGCTTCCGGCTCATTACCAGCCTTAAGCTTTTTTTCAGTTATTATTTTTTAGTATTCTTTTTGTACTATGTAGCCACTTAACATATAGACAGTTGAAGTATTTCAACGTTTGGATACTTCCTAACCTTTTCTAAAGGGTTAAACATGAACTTGAAGCTGACGTACAGTGTAGGGTTGCAATGGTGTTTTAGAAGAGATCAGGGTTTTACAGTATCATTGTACACAGTATTTCACTGTATTTCTGCATTTTTATTATTATTATTATTATTACTATTGTTATTGTTATCAGATAAAATGATCCTTAAAAGAATTAAATGTTGAATAAATGTTTAATGAATACATTTTATGAAAATATTTGTATAAAGTCTCCCTGTTGATAATAAATAAATAACTAACATAAATAAAATAGGAAAGCTACACATCAGGTGGAGCTGTTTTTAACTATTTTGTATCTAGCTAATATTGTTTTTTTCATTATAGATTAATGTGCTGATTATTTTCTTCATTAATTGACCATTTTACAAAACTGAAAATATATAACGTGTGTGTGTGTGTGTGTGTGTGTGTGTGTGTGTGTGTGTGTGTGTGTGTGTGTGTTTTATATTAATTTTGCTCCTCTCCATCCTCTCTCCAGCTAGTCTCTTTTCAAATCCATTCAGTGATTTATAAAAATATTACAAGTAAAATAAAATAAAACCCAAAGGTGTAATGAATGAAATAAGCAAGCCCACAATGAGTGCAAATCCCCCCTCACTTTTTCTGTATCTCAAAATCAAGAGCACTAAAGAAGTGCAAGAATAACTTGAAGCTAAAATATTAGCTAATGTTTGCCAAATTTCTATAAACATTTTACATTTTAAAGATGTTGAATGCTCTAAAAAATGAAAAATGGAAGGATTAAAACATTTGTATATAAGGCCAATTTTTCAGGCACTCCTTATTTTTCCTGTATTGAAAGACACTAACAGTAGTGGGACTTTTAGCTGTCAGGTGACTCTTGAGTTGTCATGGTTCTATATACAACCTTTGCTATGAGAGAACAAGAGAACAAACGAACGTGTTAGGTCTTTTACATGTTCTGGCTATCTTCTAAGCTCCAACACATGCTCCCACCCCCGCCCCAAAATCATTACCATTGCCACCTTACCCTTACACCTTCTTCTTCTTTCTCTTGCTCCTTCCTCCTCACCACAGGGTGCTTTAACTCTGAAAGTCTATGCAGTCTTTAGAGTGGACCAGGTTGGTGACTAAACGATGCCTGTTCATGATTTCCAATTGGAAGAAGTTCTGAAAATCTGAAAATCCACGTTCTCCAGTCTCCTGACTCCTGAATGCTGAATTTCCGTAATACATACAGACATACAGAGCTGCTCTTCCTTTACTTTTTGGAGCTCTGTGGTCATCTCTTGCAGAATAGCTTCTCTACTGAACCTATTTCTTTCTTAATACAGTAACATAGACTGTGCTTAAGCTCATATGAAGATCGTTTTTCAAAAACTGCTATTCTGCTAGTATGAAATTGCTCACCTTACTCCAGCTGTAGCATATCAGAAATTCGTCAGTACACTGTGATTGCTGAAGTATGGTAAAAGTGGTCGAAAGCTCTATCTGGGCTTCCCCAGACTGGCTGTAGAGAACTGTAGAGTCTTTGAATTGACGACGAGGAAGTAGGCTACTGCTTCCTTTGTGTCGTCCGTCTGTAGTAGTGAGTCTGCTTTCGGCTCCAGTCTTGCGGGTGCGTACGCAGTCTGGATGTGTGTGTGTGTGTGTGTGTGTGTGTGTGTGTGTGTGTGTGTGTGTGTGTGTGTGTGTGTGTGTGTGTGTGTGTGTGTGTACATATATATAGAACTCTATTTTAAGGCTTTTTTGTGGCGGAGTTGGTTATAGCAGGTTTTAAAATTATCATAGCCCACATGGCTATTCTGAGGTTGAGTTAAGCTCATTCATGCTTCTGTTCATTCAGACTTGGGCATGTTGCTGACGTCTGGCTCCCTTGCACAACCATCTATGCTCACTGCTTGTTTTATTTTACACTGACCCTCGTTGTATACACACTCATGGACTGTGTCTACACTCCTCAGCTAATGGCAGAGGAGTGTAAAGGACCAAAGCGTGGTTTTGTGAAAATGTGAGCAGTAACTACACATGATCACCACTGGTCATATGTCTTTAAATGATGTCCATGCGCTATCCTGGATCATGCCTTGCACAGAGACTGTAAGCTGTTTACTTCCACCATGACATGAGACAACACCGTCGTCTGAATTGCTGAACATTTGAAACTGTAGGACTGTTGTTGGGTTTTATTCTGGAGTAAACCATTGAAACCCAACACTATCCTGTTCCTAGTACCAGAGTAGGATCAACTCAGAAAACCTGATTCATTAGATTTAATTTTGGGCATTTAGTCTCAAGGGTAGGATTCCTGAATTGTGAATGTAATTGAATAGCTGTGGAATGGACTCGCATGGCTGCTGTGTTCAGCAGAGGCCGCCTCCTGACTGTGCCGGGCCACGGATGGGTGCTTGCCCGTCTGCATGTTGGTTCGATTTATAATCACATGCAGTGTGTCAACTTGGGAATGCAGCAGCTTGCCTCAGGCCGGCGAGAAGCAGTGATGTGGCTGTGATGTCTCTAATGAAGCTGACACAGCACAGCTCAGCTCCTACTACCCTAAGGGCTCCACGGAGCACGAGCCACGCGCTCGTCCCACAGGGAGTGCAAACCTCCAAAGGGGAGTTCCCCTATAGTCTGTTACCACTGCTCGTTCTGCACTCCAGAGCAGTTTCTGCTAGAAAAGGCCTATGTGTGAAGAACAGTCTCTCAGCCTACGCTTGCTTGGTAGGCAGTTTAATATGCGTAGAGACCTTTTCTCTTTGCTCATTCATTGAGGTTGTTGAGATGTTTTTCATTTAAAAAATGTTCTGATTTATTTCCAAACCACTTGAATTCTAACACATACTTATTACATACCTATATTATAGGTATATAACTTATTATATACCTGAACTATATATTCAAAACAAGTAAGATGTTAAACCTGTTTTTGGTGCAGTAACAACATTTGGTATAATAAGTAAAACCACAAAGGTTTTGTTTAAAGTCTATACAGTAGAGCTGAGCGATGTGGAGAAATGTTATATCACATAAGACTCTCTTTGTAATGAAACGTGCAGTTAATCAGTGCTCTGTTGTCAGCACTGACGATATCCACGATACACTCAAATGCATATTGTGTACCATGATAACAAAATTTATCACACTACGATAAAATATTGTCATATTGCCCAGCTCTACTATATGGCCAGTATACTTTTTTCTGTGTAGTCCAGGACTGCCTTAATTCCTGTAGCTCCTAACATTTACAATAATTTCTCAATTATATAAAAGATTAATCTCAGAAATGTAATAAAATATTGGACATCCACTGAAAATGTGATAAATTTCCAATAATATAATAAGATCATATATTTTGATGATTTTTCATTGAATATAGTTTTTTTTAGTATGCTGAAGCCTTGAGTTTGACAAGCCTGATCTGAAATGTTATTACAATATAGAGAAGAAGGGAGCTGGTCAAAGGAACTTTGATGATGTCACTTCCTCAAAATGATGTCAGAAAGATCAAACCACTATTTTTACAGGGGGGGAAATGACAGCGTTACAGAGTTAAATGAGGGCTGCAGTAATAAAATTATACATAATTTTTAAAAAGAATATTAATAAGTTAATTAAAAAGTTAATAAACACACATTCCTGTACTTTTTTGATGTGATCGGTGTGTTTGGATAAGAGCAGAGAACATAGGATCTTCAGGACAGTTAAACATTTTGCAATATGGACATGAAATGACATTACTGTGCAATATGAACTGGATTGTATTTGATTACTGGACTAACTCTCTTTTTGTCTTTTGTCTTCATAGGTCTGTAACTCATCATCATCATCATTGTCATCCTCATCATAATCATCATCATCACCACCATCCTCATCATCATCATCATCATCACCACCATCATCACCAGGTATTTTTTTCGGGTGGGGCTGGATCACATTAAGGACCCGGAGCAGATGACTTGCGGCCTGAACGGACCATGATCTGAAGGCCCTGCCCCGGAGGCCTTGCTCATTCCTTCCTTCCAGTTTTCTCTGTGGGGGAAGAGCTGTGAGCCCGGCTGCTTCAGGTGGAGCAGGGAGAGTGAGGGACAGTGTGCACGTGTGTGTGGGCGTGAGAGAGAAGGACTTGGGCCTTGCTGCCGTTAGCAGTCCTCTACGCTCCTCTGGACGGGCACAACCTCTGATCTCATCACGAGCCCCACCCTGCCCCCTCTCCTGCCCAGCCAATCACAGCAGACATGGGGAGGAAAAAGATCCAGATTCAGCGAATCACAGATGAGCGGAACAGACAGGTGAGAAACTGAGCTGGTTATTTGTTTTTCGACTGTGTGTGGCGCTCTCATGCTCTCTCTCACTTACTCACTAGATGTCTCTTGATGTGTCTCTTTCTCTCTGTGTCTGTCTCTTTCTCCCTCACTAGATATCTTTTTGATGTCTATATTCTTCTGTCTCTTTCTCTCTATCTCTTCCCCTCTCTTAATGCCTCTCTCTCTCTCTCTCTCTCTCTCTCGCTCTCTCTCGCTCTTTCTCTCTATGTATCTCTCTCCATGTCTCTCTCTCTGTCTGTCTTTTTCTCTCTCTCTCTGTCTGTCTCTCTGTCTGTCTGTCTGTCTGTCTGTCTCTCTCTCTCTCTCTCTCTCTCTCTCTCTCTCTCTCTCTCTCTCTCTCTCTCTCTCTCTCTCTCTCTCTTTCAGTGCCCCTTGTCTTTGTCTCTGTGTATGGTGTATGAGCGGGAATGTCTGCATCAGAAAGATTTGTGGTTTAGACCATCTGTTAGTTGTGTTCTTTAGTAAGATCTTTGGCCATTGTTTCCCTTTCACCCTTTTTACCTCCAGCCTGTCCTTGAAGGACTTTTAGGTCTTTATTTGTATTTATTATACATAATGAATCCTAACCCGGCATGCAGAAATTCTCCTGTTTTCCAAATCCCAGCAGGATTTTCAGGTCATAGTGACTCACATAGTGACTTTCTGACTGGCCCAGGTGTCTGTACACATCCACCCTAACCTGGTCCGCTTTTAGCTCTTAGTCAGCTCCTCTCTGCCTCAGGTGTTCCTCTGCGGCTCTTTGCTCTCAGACGTACAGAACGGGGCCCTCTGAATGAATCAAGATGTTCTGCTTCTTTTATTTATCCAGGAGTCGTCGAGTTAATTAAAACAGCTTGTACCACTGTACCAACCCACACATAAAGACATGCGGTGAAGCCTAGTGTTCTTCAAAATAAATGATTTCTAATTACCCACTTTCTTTTCTTTCTGTGTAAAACAATGCTCTGAGCTCTCCAGTGCCACGGAGAACACGTCTCTTTTTATTTATTATTTTATTTTTTTTACTTTAATTAGTGGGTAAACCTGAAATAAAGGCATTACCAACTCACAGAAGGGAGTGTGTGTGTGTAGAAGCCTCTACAGAGAGATTTTTAGCAAAGAACACTAAAATCTCACACCTCTGCCACACTCCACAGCAGGTGAGCGTGTGTGTGTGCTTTGAGTGTGTATTGTGTAAAGGTCAGTAGATAAGCACACGGCCCCAAGGTTAATTGGATTGGAAGAAGAAGCGAGAAGGACCAGGTTGGTGTTTCTACCTCCTGCCATAAGTGCACATGTATCTCCTTGCAGAGTTTCTCCGGGTTGCTATTGGTTACCTGCAGGTCTATTTTTGATGGCAGTTACGTTGTGCTTGTTTTTTTTTTTTGTTTTTTTTTTTTTAAGCAAAATTTTATGTTGGATGAGAAAGAAATAAGGGTATCTGATAATGAACTACATGTTCAGTTCTGGATAAAGGGACACAGTTTTCACACCATGAGAATATTCACATATGTTCGTTGCTGTTTAGAGTTTTTTTAAATTATTATTATTATTGTGCTGTACAGTGTCACCATAAAGGCCAAACAAATTCAATTGATTGATTGCTTAAATAAAATTTTTGGGTCTAGATAAATATTGAATATCAGAAAAATAAATGTCAAATAAAAAAAAAATTAATTATATATAATTTATTATTATTAATTCTTATTAAATCTTTTTGACCTTCAGTGGAAAGATTTTATTCCATTTCTTTGGACCCTTCATCTGGACATTCGTGGCACTTTTCACTACTCAACCGTACCTGGTCTCACTACCACAGCTCTCCCCTGAAATGTAGCCAGTGAACAGGTTTCCAGAATTAAAATAGTCTTAGACTTTTTGTAAAGCTACCCTATTAAGACAGTAAAGTAAAGAATGAGTTTTTTATGTTAGTATTAAGCTTTCTTCTACATGTCCAGCCAGGTAGCGAGAACAGAATATATCCTGCTGTAAAGACAATATACTGTGTTAAAAGGTTAATGTGAGTCTGTTAGGAACAAGTAGTCATGTTCAGTTGGCATTTTCACAATAGCACAGAACACGACAGCGCTAGTGTAGCTAGTCTTCAGGCAATTAAGCCTGCATCAGCAAAAATGCTTCTGGACAATTTTAAACTTAAACAGGCTTTGTTGTCAGTAGCCACCAACTAAAACGCTTGGAGTTTGTAGAAATGGCTAGTTTGTGCTGGATGTCTTCATTGCTTCATGTAGAGTGACTGTTCTCTCTGGCCAACCAGCTCTCTTTAAGGGTTACACGTCATGTTTTAGGCCATACTCTGCTCACCGGGAACCGCAGGGGAGCAAGTATGAAAACGTACCAGACAACTACACTACTCAGCAGAGTAGAGCTGAGTAGTGTAGTAGTGACATTGGGTCCGTGAAAAAAGGCACAAATAAAGAGACACGTGATGATGGACTGTTACATTTTAATTAGTGATGATTTTTGAGTTCATGCTGTTGCTGCAGAAGAGAGTTTGTGCCTCTGTGTTAGTTTGAATATTGTTTTGAATATTGCCCTGTGCTCAGTTCCTCCAGAAGAGTGCTGTATGTCAGCAGATATATTGTGGTCAGCGCAGGTGTTCATGTCTGTCCATCTGTGTGTGTGTGTGTGTGTGTGTGTGTGTGTGTGAGAGAGAGAGTGTTTGTGTGTGTGTGTGTGAGAGAGAGAGTGTTTACATGGGGGTGCTAATGGAGGAGGTAAGACTGGAAGCGGGTAGTTTCAGTGCCTATGGAAACAGCTCTGAAATAATTTGATTTATGCCAGCAGGGAACACAGGTTATAAAAGAGAAAGAGATGGCACCATACTCCTCATTTTCCACTGAAATGCGTCAGTAGCATGGCGCAATTTAGTCTTATCACAAAGATCAATCAAATCAGCAGCTTATTTTTTATTTTTTTTTTCAGAAGAGGATGCTGTTAAATTGGGGTTTAAAAATGTCACACAAAAACCTTGTATCTTAGGTTCTGCCCTTTTCACATTCTTTACGTTGTGTCAAAAGTCCATGATAAGTAGAAATACTCTAAAAAATGACTTGGAATATAATCGTCTTCCAGTGAAAGTTGAGAAGTTTTTTTTTTTTGTTGTTTTGTTTTGTTTTTTCTTTCTCCTGTATGATGCAGGTTTGTGTGACCCTGGCAAAATACTTGCTATTTTTGGGACTTTTTTTATTATTCTTTTTCTTTTAAGGCTTTTTTTTACTGCTTTTGTTTTTTAGTAATTGGTTGGAGACTTGACGCTTTCTCTATTTTTGTTCTGCAACTTCTAACTTTTCTCCTCGCCAATCTTCTCTGCTTTTTCCCAACAGGTGACATTTACCAAACGGAAGTTTGGCCTGATGAAAAAGGCTTATGAGCTGAGTGTGTTGTGTGACTGCGAGATCGCCCTCATCATCTTCAACCACTCCAACAAGCTCTTCCAGTATGCCAGCACCGACATGGACAAAGTGCTACTCAAGTACACCGAGTACAATGAGCCACATGAAAGCAGGACCAATGCTGACATTATAGAGGTAATACAGACATCGAGAGCCGTGGACAAACAAAGTGTTTCTATAACCGCTGACTAAAACCGTTTAATAGTGGCATTATCAGACTAATGATGACCGTACAGTTTCAGTGTTCCTTGTTTCAGAGGGGAACAGACTTGTGTTTGTTTTTTTAAAGGATAGTCAGCTATACCGGTTTACTGCAGTTGTGTTGTCCCTTTCCTTCTTTCTGCTGATCTTTTACTCTTTCGTTAGCTCCTGTTTATCGCCAGCGTGGTGTATGGTTTAGTCCCCCATGTCACCAGTGTTTGTACATGTGTACACGTCGAATACGGACAGATTCCTCTGCTAAGATTGATGCAGGGACCATGAAAGAAGGAGTGACAGCTTAAGGTGGGGTTTGTGCATGTGTGTGGGAGGGGGGTGGGGGGTTGTACAGCATCCTGTGGGCTTGGGCCAGAGAGCAGCTTGCTGCTGGTGTAGGGAAGGTTTAGAGGCTTATGGATCTCTATATGCCACTGGCTGCCTGCCTGGTAGATGGTGGGACAGCAGAGGTAGGGACAGCTGGACCTTCTGGCTCCCCCTGGCCTTGGCCTGAGACAGAGGGCTACACACACACACACACACACACACACACACACACACACATACACATACACATACAAACACACAGCTTGTCCTGTATCTAGCCCAACCAACACAAGATGGTCATTGCCATTGTACACAAATGGCCATAATGTGCGTTGATGATCCACTAGGGGTGTGAGAAAATATTAATAACCTAAATATTACAATATTCAATCAGTCAAATCAATTCTCAAAACCACAATGCTGATTTTAAATTCAGTGGTTCATTTTGTGCTGTGTTTAAACCCCGACCACTAGAAAGCGGTGTTGGAATCAGATCCCACTCTTTTGACTGCATAAAACGTCAAGTCAACTAATTTTATGTTAAAGGTGGGATTTTTTTCTTATACTATGACATTTTTCCTAAAATTTCATAAAAATAGCAGTGTGTTGCCTTGTTTACAGTATGGCACTATATCACAGTATACTCGATTGTAACGCCTGTATTGTGATACCTATAGTATCTCCAGCCTTAATATCCAGGGCTTCTTTAAAAAGTGCTGTGAAGGAACCACCTTTGGTAGTCTTGAGAGCCTTCAGTTGAGGTTCCTCACCTGAACTGTTTTTGGAAAGAAGATGTACAAACATAGAGGATTGTGGACAAGTTTAAAGAACTGCACAATCTACAGGTTCTTTACCAGTCAAAAGTTTTGGTCCGGCCTTACGACCAAACCAGCAACTGTTTGGGAACACGCTAAAGGAGATGCAAGCAATTGAATGGCCTTTTTTCATGTCAGATGAGTGTGTAAAGGTGTGAAACCAACAGTGTGTGCATGTGTGTCTTTTTCATTGTCACAGAAGGCCACACTATTAGTGTTGCATGCTTCCTATTGGCTGCAGCTGCAGATGGCTTAAGTGTGTGTGTGTATGTCTGTGGGTGCTTGTCTCACAGAGAAAGAGAGAGAGAGGAAGAGAGAATGAGTGAGTGTGTGTGTTTGTGCGTCTGTGTGTGTACTGTGGTAGGGGCGTTGGGTCGCTGTGGGCCACATCAGCTCAAGGCCGACTGGGCTGCTCTGTCTGTATGCGTGTATGTGTGTGTATATGTGTGTGTGTGTTTGTGCACTTCAGTGTTCAGTGGGCTGGAAGACCTCCTCATGTAATATTGAGATGCAGTGTGCGATGGTAGGAGCTCCACTTGTGTCTGACTTCCAGCATCAGTGGTTGATGAGGAGGTTTTCTGTGAAGGACAGTTCTCTATACAGCAATTCTCTCGGTCTCCTCTTGAGAACACTCTTAAAAATAAAGATGCTATAAAAAAGGTTCTTTGAGCAGTGCTATAGAATAACCATTTTGTAAAAGATATGTGCCTTTACATCCACTTTACAAGGTTCTTATAAGGTTCTTCACACACATCACTTTTACAAAAATGGTACTTTTATGGAGCCAAACACGGTTCTTCTATGGAATCACTCAAAAAAAGCCTATGCAGCATCTTTGTTTTTAGGAGTGTATTGGCCGATGCCAATGCTGATATTCTCTTCTTTAAAAACCACTAAGCTTTTAAATAAGCCATTTTTAATTAAAGCACTTCACTTACGATGAGCATCTAAAAGTAGGCAGTCTGCTCACATTACTCAAACACTCTACTTCCCCACAGCTAACACCACATCATGCAGCGTATGTGTGCTTTTTCCAATTAGGTTTGTTACAGGATTAGATGGAATTATTTCTTACATTTTTCATTTTAATTTTCTTTAATGCCTGATCCAATATTTCTTGCTAATATCGACCCCATGCGGATACCTTGTTTGCAGGTGTTCCGGCATAGTGAAAGACCAGAAATCATTGTTCTTCACCACTGTGGTTGTATCCAAGGAAAACCATGAAAACAAATAAACGGGCGCATCTAGGCCCTACCTTTTCGCAAAAATGCGCACAGTAAAGTGACATTTGAAATCGACCTGTGGTTCTAAAGGAATTTTCTTCTATGTGAAAGCAAACCAGGGATAGTAAGCCCTGTCATAAACAAGCCCAGAATCAGTATTGAGAACAGACTCATGTATTTGATGCCCTATGAGTCCTTGAGCAAGACTTTTAAAGCCCATTTAGTTTCACATTTAGAGCAATATTTTTCACTAAAATCAATGCATCCTTTCACATCGCCCACTCACGCCATGCGACACCCCGTGTTCTAGCCGTTTCTAAGCAAAAACAGTACTGCAAGTATTTGCAATATTCTATATGCAGTATTCTCATTAAATGTACAATCGAGGCCAGTAAACATAGCCATAAACACCTAAATCTGAAGCTACTGGAGCCAAAAGTAATTATTTATTCATTATTTATAAATTTTCATTTCACAACAATACGCTGTGTCACTTGATTTCATAAACAAAACATGCAGGTGACATTTGAGATCTCGCTCACAACAGCTCACTGTAATGCTTAAAAGCTGTGCTCAAGTGCAGTCTGCAAAAGTTTATTTAAACAATACACAATCAGTAACTTCATTTGTAGCGTGCATTCTAATGCGTGACTAACAGAAACCTCTTGAGTGACGCATGTGTGTTGCGTCCGGTGTGAAATACCAAGTGTCGACATGTCGCTTCTTGTGTGAAATGAGCTTTACGCTATGTTCTTTTACCTGTGCAACATGACTCAAATGAAAGTCGCTCTGAAAAAAGGCTCCTTTATGCTTAGCGGTAAATATGAACAGAGTCTTCGTCCATACTCTGTGTTCATTTTGTCCATGTTTGTGCATTTTCTCGGAAAGCTAGCGGATACAGGCGCAACGACGCAGTAAAAGTGGAAACCATGGGGGCAGTGTTGTCAATAGTTCAATTGTAACAAGACCACTGCCATATGGACACGATCAAGAAGAAACACAACTTTTGACAGAAAAGAAAGTTTCGAAAGCTTTTGAAGAGCAGCTGTTCGACTTGGTTAGGAATTAAACATCTATATGATGATACATCGTCGGGGGAACAGGGACAAACCGTTGCTATAAAACGCCACAGACGCCATGTTTATCTAAACTGCCCTCTACTGGATGTGTTGATTAACGTCCTTGCCAATGTAAAGGACTCATAGAAGTATGCAGGCAGTGACGGTTATGGGCGTGTTCATTTTCATAGGAAAAAGGAGCATAAATGAGCCTTAAGAAAATCAATCAAATGCCGTAAATGTAAACTTGCTGTCAGACACCTGTCTCCGTATAGGCAATGCATGCCCCAACACCATGTTCGCAATTAATTTGCTGCTGCTGCTGCCTGGATAGGATCCTTACAGTAAAAAATGCATTGTGTGGTAATTATGGAATAGAGTCCCCCCCCACCCCCCTCCATATATTGCACACTGTACTATGCGCACACAAAACATTCACGCACATGCAGGCAGTCATGCCCGCGCACTACTGCATGACTGAGCAGGCATGCATATGTATGTGCTCTCGATCTTTCTCCTGCTCTCGCTCACTCGCGCGCTCTTTCTCTGAGCTGCATGTGCTGTGTGTGTGTGTGTGTGTGTGTGTGGCCTGCCTGCATCTCCTGCCAGAGCGTGTTAATCTGCTTCGCTGCAGCTTCCAATGGGGGAAAGAAGGGACATGCGTGCGTGCGCAAGAGAGAGAAAGAGAGCGAGAGTGCAAGTGAGGGAGAAATACAGAGCGAGTGTTAAGATGTATTGAGGGGAGGAGGGGGAGAAGAAATGAGGGATGCCCTTTTCCTAAGCAGCTGAATGAAGAGGGCTGAGGGGACTTAAAGATTTTCTCTTGCCTGGTTTCCCGCTCCCAGTCAGGGGGAGTCCCGCAGTGCACAGCGTGCCTAGGTTAGAGGGGTTAAAGTAGTACTGCAATTTATTCCCTGGAGTCACCGGCTCCCATTTAGTCCCTATTAACCATTTGTCACTCTCCATTGGCTGTGGTCTGGTCTGAGGCTAAACGCAGTGTTTGCCTTGATTTTGCATGATCAAGGAAAGTTAGTGCGGGGTGAGCATAAAAAACGAGGTTGTGGTCCCTCCTTACAGCCTAATTCAGTGTCACCATGCCAACCACATGCACCCTCTCCACTAAAGACTTGTCACATCCATGTGTAATCTGCATGTACCGGAAGGGCACACTCCCATAACCCTCCTTAGCCACCGTGCACATCGAGCAGATTGGCCCTCCCACTCAAACTTGCCTTCTAATCAGATGCAGCTGGATTTAGCTCTGCCTTACCACTACAAAGAAAGCCCAAGTTCATTAAATATTATTAATGCAAATGTAAATGTGAGCCGATACTGTTCTACACTGTATGGACAAAAGTATTGGGACCCCTGCTCATTCATTGTACAAGTACAAGTGTACTACAAATACTGCTTTTGTCCGGGGAAGCCCAGATTTTGGAGCACTTCTCTGAGGATTTGATCGCATTTAGTGGCAAGCGTTAGTGAGGTCATCACCCCACCTGATCCTCTACACCCCGCCTCATCCCTAACTCAGCCCAAAAGTATTGGATGAAGCATCAGGCATTATTCCAGAGACCACAGTTCCACTGCTCTTTAGCTCCAAGCTGAGAGGCTTCATACCCCTGTATCTCACGCCTGGTATTAGGCATTGTGCCAATAGGTTCATGTTTATCTGTTCAATAGAGTCTTATTCTATTGGCAGTACTTCCCTACCAAAGATCAGACAATCTGTCTCAGCAACGGGTGCAACTTAAAGTAACTGCATTCATTCGAAGGGGTGTCCACAAACATTTGGACATACAGTGTATTTCTATATGTAAAAGTGTTATTGAATTGTGTCAGTAGTGTCCAGCAGTAGTTAGGATGTAATGCTCTTATACTTCTAACCCATATTGTCCTCACTACTGAAATACAGTGTGATACATGAGCAGCAGGACAGTAACTCTGTCAGACATGCAGCTGAAAGTGTTGTGTGTTTAAAGACAACAGTACTGAAGCTATTCTCAACCATTATGGTATATATAGTTGAACTCTATGACTACCAAACACACACACACACACATACACTCACACAGTACTCCAAGCAGCCAATACAGGGACTCCATTAGGCCCATGTATAAATCATGGACAGATTGGCACAGTAATGGTAAAAAGCGTCTTTCAGAAGGAGCCGCGGGCAGCAGAGGGAAGAGGCGGAAGGAGGAAGGATCAGCACATCACTACGTTAGCGTCTCCGTTCGTTTAGCAGGCCGCAGTGAAGCCGTGGCTGGGAGTGCGTGTCTCCAGGGACAGCCCCGGGGCCCTGAATGCGCTCCACACATGGCAAATGGGACGTGACATTACATTCTGCCTCCACGGACAGCAGCCCACACTAGCCGCCCCTCTAGCCGCCCTCATGTACGGCTCAAAGACAGAGAGGGAGAGGGAGCGAGAGAGAGACTCTGAAAGAAAAATAAGCACTGGGAATTTGAGAAGGATGGAGGGATGGATAAATAGAGGGCAAAAGAGGACAGCAGTGAGTCAGTCCGGAGAGTCGTGGGAGGGGAGAGAACATTAGATTTGGAGACGGAAAAAAGGGTAGGAAAGAGCTGTACAGAGAAAAAGGGAGAGCGGGGTGTATGCAAAAGCAAAGAGAGAGAGAGAAAAAGAGAGGGTTGCAAAGAGAAGAGGAAGAAAGAAAGAAGCTGATAGAAGAAAAAAGGAGGAGAGGAAGGTAGAGAGTGGGCTTATGGTGGGAGGCGATGGAAGCAAGGAGAGCTTGGAAGAAGGATGGGGGAGGGGGAAGAGCAAGAAATGGGGGAGGAGGGGCGGAGCTTCAGCCAGTCAGAGAACGTGCAGCTCTGCAGGGGAATCTTACCCTGGCAACACAATAGAAGCTGGGCACATGAAAGAGAGAGCCAGCAGGGAGAGGAGCACAGGGACAGGTGAACAGATGGACTGGGCCCAGAGACAAGCTGATCAGCTGACACACTCTCCTGTGTGTGTGTGTGTGTGTGTGTGTGTGTGTGTGTGTGTGTTGTATTTAGCTCTCTGTGAGGACCATCCTCACAATATATAAAAATGTGAATGTATTTGAAGGTCTCTTTTGTCTATACCTATTAAGGTGTTAAAACTAAGCTTTTACTGTAGTTGAATAATGGTCTTTTAGTCAGTGGAAGTCCTCACAAAGACAGAAATACCACCATAATGTTTGTGTGCGCCTGTGATACATGGAGGGAGGGAGGTGTGAATTAACAGGAATGCAATAGTCCCCCTGTCACTGCTTGATGGAGATTTTTCCCCCTCCTATTGAAGCACGCTCATTTCTGCACACCTCAGCTAATTTTACTCTGATATCAAGCGGTTGTGTGTGACTATCTCACAAATGTATCCTAACGTGTACGGTCAAATCAGAATATTATGACCAACCCTTGTTTGGAATGAACTCTCCCTGTTTTATCAGCTTCACTGACCATATAGGAGCACTATACTTTGTAGGGGTTTCTATAATTACTGTTTCTCTGCATACTTTGTTAACCTCCTTTTACCCCATTCTTCAATGCCCAGGACCACCTCAGAGCAAGTAGTATTTGGGTGGTGGGTCATTCTAAGCACTGCAGTGACACTGACATGTGTGTGTGTGTGTGTGTGTTATGCTGGTATGTGTGGATCAGACACAGCAGTGCTGATGGAGTTTTTAAACGCCATGTCAGTGTCACTGCAGTGCTGAGAATGACCCACCGCCCAAATATGACCTGCTCTGTGGGATTCTGAGCTTTGAAGAAAAGGAGGCTAACAAAGTATGCAGAGAAACGGATGTATTATTTTATTTGAAAGTTCTGCTGACCATTTTGTTCTCAGGTTGGTGAGTGGAGCATGTCTGCTGGTCTTAGGCAGAGTCCTTTTTCCTGTTGGGTTGCAGTCCCACCAGCAAAGCTACTTACAGCAAAGCTTGTTTGGGAAATCCTCTCAAAATAAGACTGGTCCGTGCTAAAGCGTGGACTAACGACATGCACTCTTTTTACTCCTCTCACTACTCCTCTTTCTCTGTTTAGAATTTCATCAGCATTTTCTGCATCCTGTCTCTGAGTATCAAGTCAGGGTGTTAAATATAATCTATGCTTTTTGGTGTATCTAGCAACATGATGATGAAGTGGACCCGAGGGGAGCAATGTGCTAACTTGGGAAGTGTGTCAAATAGATGTTTCAAATGTATTGAGTTTGATTCTGAAAGTGAAATGTCCTCCTGTTTTCCTCTCTGTCCTGTTTTGAACCATGTAAGACGTTGCGAAAGAAAGGCTTTAACGGTTGCAACAGTCCAGAGCCAGACGGGGACGACTCGATTGACCAGAGCCCCCTGCAGGACGACAAATATCGCAAGAGCGATGAACTGGATATCCTCTTCAAACGATATGGCGTGAGTATCTGTGTTTACTCTGCTGTTCTAACCTTCCCTCTCTCTCTCTTCCTCTCTCTCTCTCTCTCTCTCCGCTCTTTCTCTCTCCTGTCCTCTTTCGAAACTAAGGCTCTGAACAAGAAAGAGCACCGGGATTCGGAAAGCCCGGACCCCGAGGAGCCCTTCTCCCTCACGCCTCGTACTGAGGAGAAGTACAAAAAGATAGACGAGGAGTTTGATAAAATGATGCAGAACTATAGACTGTCAGTGAGTACCAGTGTGAAGGGGGCCATTCTCGGCCCAGCAAACCAACTCACAGAGCCTGCTGTCAGCCTGGCAACCAACTCACAGAGCACCTGCCAACCATGTTTCACCCCCTCCCCCTTTCTCTTCCCTTCCCTTCCTACCCCCCTCCCCCCCATTCCCCTCAATCCCCTCTGAATGTGTGTGCTCGGGCACAGGGAGGGTCGTCTAAAAGCAAAGTGCAGTATTCGGACCGCAAGTCCGAAATCACTCCTCCCTTTCACTCCCCTGGAATAACTAGCCGTCAAACTTGTTCCTGCGTTGGCTCTGCATTTCAAATCTGCTTAGAAAAACTGATGCCCGTTTGTTTGCCAGGAATAAGCGTCTGACTCATGGGACTTCCCTTTTATATGTTGATGAAGCAATGAGTAGCATTTTGGCTCTGTCTGACCAGCTGAGAAAGAATCCGTTGAGCAGGAGACGCGATGTACAGACATGGACCTCAGCCGTCCACTATAGTATATGTGCAAGGATTAAAGGATTAAACTCCAATATTTCCGATCTGTTGTACAGAATGACGACCAGGCTACCCGGCACACCATTCATAGGAGATAGCAAACCAAAGCATACAGCACCAGTCTCGTCTCTCCTGCTCTCCCCCCCACCCCCCCCCCCCACCCCTTCTCCCTTTCTAGCTCTCTTTATCCCTCTGTCTCTCTCTCTCAGCATTCTAATCTGCACATGACAGCCCAAGGTAACAGTACGCAAGCTGTAATCCCACTCATTAGCCCTCTCTGGGAATGAGCACTACACCACATTCAGCAGCATGCAATATGCGTAGCAGGCAGTGCACTTGTTTAGTTTGGGTTGCAGCTATTTAGCTTAAGCAAAGCAGTTACTTAATTTAGAGACTATTGTTTATTTACTAGTCTCAATTTAGGATACAAAGTAAACACTTGGCAGCTGCTCTTAAGTTATGTTTTGCACTTTGGACTTGACTTTCCGACTGACTTTTCTTGGTCCTTCTTTTTTTTTTTTTACTTTAGTTTTTTTGTTAGAAGTTTGCAGTTTAGTCACTAAAGATGTAAAGTCTGCTTAAGCCTTGTCCAACTGAACTGGAATGTCCTATACAGTACTGCATAAATATGCTCAACTGCTGTTTGAAGGCATCTCATTCACTGACGTGGGATACATACCTAATCGTTTCCTGTCGGTTTGAAACCCCATTTTCTTTGCACAGAGCAGTCAGACCCCATCTGTGAGCCATTTTCGTAATGGAGCCATAGTGGAAAAGTGATTTTGTGAAAATAATAGACTGAACTCGCTGAATCCATTGAACGAATAATCGGCGTAGTTCTGTATATTTGTCTAGGAGACGTCTAGTGGGTTCTGTTGAGTTGGACATTCTGGATGCATGACCAAAGGGTGAACACATGAGGTCATTTGTAATGTATTCTCCTACTTAAAAAATAATGCTTGATAGAATGCTGGAAGGGAAACCAGATACTGAATAAGATTAACAGTTAAACTATAAGGACATTAGAATAACTCTAAAGGAACTATAAGAAAAAGACAATGGAAGTAACTAAAACTAGAAAAAGAAAACCAGGGATTTCTTCTATTATTATTCATTCACAGTGATTTTAATCAGCTTCTAGATTGGTTGGAAAAGAGCATTCTGCATTTGATGCAGTGCTTACATGTTCATTGGCATTTTTCTGTAAAAGAAGACCTCAATAGTCTCAGTCCATCCAACCAATTTCCGACCAGGAAAACTCACTGTTTCACCTGAAGCACAATTGTATAGATAAAAGCACATCACTGTGGCCGTGTTCTGAGTATAGATGTCTTAGAGAGACCAAGAAGGATAGCATCAGTGTGATCACAGTGAATTTGTGTTGTTTTTCCAGAGCTTTAAGATTTACGGTACGTTTTTTGTTTGTTTGTTTGTTTTTTGGCCAATTCTTATCAGACCTTTTTTTCTTTACACATTACTGCATGGGTTAGCACATTTCAGTGCTTTTTTATTAGCTGAAGTTGTAATATAAGTAATATTATTGATTGGATGGGCCAAACTGTCAGATTAAAATGCTTTAAAAGAAAAAGAAATGGATTCAAATCAGAAACAGTGAATTGCCACATTCCTGATTGCTTGTTTGGAGCCTGAATACCTTGCGTTTTGGTAATGCCTATCATGTAACTAATTGTGCTCAAAACAGCAGAACTAGTCTTCCAAGAGTCTGCCCTACCTCCTCTTGTATCTAAATGTTACTGCAGTCCATTACAGATAGATAGATCCTAGAGGGCGTGCATGCAGAGGGACCTTTGGTCACTAAACGTAATTTCAGGAGAATACAAGAATGTGTAACATTAATTCAATCTTAACTATCAATTAAAAGTGCCAATTACCTGCAAGCTTTACATTTTGATTGGTAACATTGACATATTTGCTAGGTAACATACCTTAAGAGACTGTTTTTAACAAATACATTTAATTAAGAATTGAGAAATTGGAAATTCTGTGAGTTCTTTGAAAGTCATTCTCTGAAAACAGTGAGGGATGAGTAAAAAATTTCAATCAATGGTAGATTCATCAAGTAATTGATAAGATATGCCAAAATCAGACGTTTCAAATTTCAAACCCATTCCAGTAGACAACACAAACTTTTAAAAATAGTCCACAAAGTGGCCATTTCAATATTTGGAATAGCTCATTGTATCATCAGCAAAGCCATGCTAGGAAACAGATGTACTCGAGTCCTACGTTTCTGCTTAAATTGCAACATATTCAGTGTCATTTACAGTCCTACATTTGTTTCTCATTTGGAAATGTGAGTGACGAGAAATTGAGATGAGGAACTGTTGTCTAATTTCTCGCAGCTCTCCAGATCAGGATCTCCCTTGCTTGTTACAGTAAACTGGTGTTCTGAAGAACTCCTACAATGCTTAACTAGGCAGATTCCTCTGGTATTCCCATGTTTGATGCGAATCCTGGATCTGTAGTTGTGTCAAATTGGATTTTCTTTTGTCAGGCTGTCAATACCAATTTCTTGTTGGGTTCAAGGTGCTGTCCAGTGTTGTATGCTTCCTGTTTTCATCCCGCTTTACACCCCAACTAACCCCCCTCCACCCCTTCCGTCTGACTTGTGTGCAGTGCTGTAATACACGGCTACTGTTTGACACCCCCCCCCCTCCCTTCCAGGCCACCAGCATGCCGCAGTGGGCTAGCACAGTCAGGACCCTCGTAGAACGTATGTTTATAGCATTAGTTACCAGTTACTTTTTTGGCATTGGGCACACACTCTTACAGTGGAATCCTGTTGCACGGATAGGCGAATATATCGTTTGGAGTTGATCCTGCTTTTGTTGGAGTAACTTTCTCTACTGTCCAGGAAACGCTATCTACTAGATTTTGGAACATTACTGTGAGGATTTGATTGCATTCAGCAACAAGAGAGTTAGTGAGGTCAGGATGTTTGATGATCACCACCCCACTGATGAATGTGACCAGATGTTCATATTGATCCAGTCTTGAGCCATTTTGTCTGCCAAGTTTTTCCTTGTTTGTTTGTTGTCAAGATTTGAGAAACCTCAAAGAATCCTGCTTTTCCTTTCTGTTCGGACCTTAAGACATTCGCTCACTTATTTCCGTGATTAAAACAAAGCTGTTGGGAGAGACAGGACAGAAGAGCAGGAAGAGGACACAGGAGAGGAACACGCAGACAAACTCTGTTAAACTGGGTCCCTTTCAGGACACTAGAGGCCCAGTGCAGCCCACATTCTAATTTTAGTGGCCCTGTTTTTTGCAGAGAATCATGGGAAAATGGGTCTTCGTCAGAGCTGCTGGACAGTTTGAGTGCACGGAGTACCGAAAAGTGGCCAGTCGCGCATCGCAGTGCTTTGGAATGCCAATCAGCACAACAGTTCATGAAGAACAATGCATACACTCTTAAAAACAAAGGTGCTTCAAGTGGTTCTTTGAGCGATGCTATAGAAGAACATTTTGATTCCATCAAGAAATGGAAATAAACCTTTTTAAGGACTGAAGAATCTCTACTTGATTTAAAGACTAGAATTTTCACACTCCCATGTCTCTATTACAAGCATGGTTCTTTATAGAACCAGAAACCAAGAGGTTCATGTGTGGCATCGCTCAAAGAACCATTGGAAGCACCTTTATCTTGTGTGAGAACCTAAAGGACTAATGTGAAAACTGCCAAATGTCAGACCCAGATGTCAATGCCAGTCCCAATGCCAGTCTGAATATTCCATTAAATCTCCCTACAGTTCATAAGTCCCTTAAATATTACTAAGGTGAAACGAAATTAACTTGCACTTCTTCCATAGCTGCACACGCTCTGCTTTTGAGAGTTTGCTGACAAGTCACTGGCATGCTAATAAAATGTGTGCGTGTGTGTGTTACAGTGCATATTGAATACCTGTATATACGTGTGTGTGTCTTGGTGTGTGAGAGAGAGGCAGTGATGTCACTGATTCTCCTTTCTACCTGTGCTCTCTCAGTCTGCAGTGCCGCCACCCACTTTCTCCATGCCAGTCACAGTGCCGGTGTCCAATCAGAGCCCTCTCCCCTTCAGCAATCCCAGCAGTCTCGTCACCACCTCCTTCGTCACCTCCACGCTCACAGACCCGCGCCTGCTGTCACCACAGCAACCGCAGCTGCAGAGGAACACAGTGTCTCCTGGCCTGCCGCAGAGACCGGCCAGCGCAGGTGAGAGAGCGGGGAGGGGGAGCGGGAGTGAAGGGTGTGTGGATGGGCTTCCTGAAGAATTTAAACCCGTTACAAGTGTCACAAGAGCATAAAATGACATTATGTTCAGTGGCTGTTTGGTCACATAGGCTAAAGTACCTATGAGCCTCAAAATTGAGGTACACACACTTAAAGAAAATGTACTAGGCTGAACCTTCTTGATGATGCACTCAATGATGTATCTTTAGTACCTAGGGAACGTAATTGTACCATTTTCCATTGTGTTTGTACTACACAAACATTTTCCATTAAAGGAATAGTTGAGCGAAAACTCTATTTAGCATGATTCATCACTTACCTAAGATGCAGTCAATCAGTAAAGACATGTTTTGCATTTAACGTGTGCATCTCTAGTTTACAACCGGAGATGCTAGGCTAATGTTGCTAACAAACACTGGACTTAGACTGTCACCAATTCAATCTAGGCCAGTACATGCCTATATGCATATCTAAAAAGCTATGTAAACAAGATATACAATAAAAACAGCATGGATAGACCTCATCTAAACCTTATGTAAGCTAAAATTGGATCTACATTATCATTTATTTTTGGGTTTACATAATGAAGTAGGCTTACTCTGTTCTAAACTGCATCAGTTCGTCCGCACCAAACAAATGAAGGCCTGGTTGTGTTTTGAGCAGGATGCAGTGCATTTCTGAGTGTGTATTTGTGAATGAGATAAAAGTAGTCTGGGCTTAAGCACTCCTCATAACTTCATTGTGGCTTGACAAATTGAGCAGCTGTAGGCGAGTAGTTGACTGTACGTAAATGTATTTTGTTTTGTGGCATCAATATAGCAATTAATTTGCATATTTAGAATACCAACTGTAGTATTTACATACTACATCACTACAACATAATACACGCAGTACTGCATAGAGGTTTTTGTCACCTAAGCACATTATTTAAAGTCATCTATCTCAGCAATAAGGGAGGAGAAGAGTAACAAGAATTTCTCATTTTGAATTTCATATTTGAAGAGTATTTAAAATGCATGGCAAGAAATGTGTAAATCTGTGTAAATCAGACCTGTTTTGTATGGCTGAAATTATTGTTTGAAATCCTGTCAGTTCATCCTCATATTTTCTTTCGCTCACTCAGGTGCTCTTCTAGGAGGTGACCTGAACAACTCAAATGGGGCGTGTCCGAGCCCAGTGGGTAAGTGACCTTCATCTCTGATCCACTTCCGCCTTCTGCTACCAGCTTAGTACCCCCACAGTGTTGCTGGTAAAAGGCAGAAGGCAGCTGTATGTGGGTAACAGAGTTGTGGAAGTTTTTAGAGCAGTCTGTGGATAGGTGCCCTGAACTCACAGACCATTGCTGTTTGACACATACACTGATGCATATACACACACACACACACACATACACACCTGTTAGTCATCAACAGCTGAGGGTCACACGGTGCTCTCCAAGCTTGTAAACAGCCAGCCTCAGGGGATCATGGGAAGGGGCAGGGTGAACAAAATGACATTTGACAAATCTGAATGACATGAATGGTGTGGCCTACACCCTGCCTTTTTCAAGCCACACACACACACACACACACACACACACACACACACACACACACCTCCTGTGCTCTCCTGTCCTCTTCTCTTTCAGCTGTTCCCCATATCTCACTTGTCTGTGTCTCTTACTGTGTAAGCCCAGCCCAGGGGGCAGTGCAGACCTGGCCCAGGGCGTCTGCTCACAGGCAGCCTTGACGCACTCTAACAGCTGTAGATTCAGCTCCTCACTCCTGATCTTCAAAGAGCAAATATGGCCAGTGGACGCTTCAGAGATCACAGGTCACTGGCCAGTTTGTGTAGCGACTGTCGCAACAGCACAGGGATCAGGGCAGATACATGGCTAAGCAGGACTAGCAGTACCAAGAAACCAAGTAGAGCACCAAATACATCACACAGTTAGGCTCCTTTCTTTCTATTTCTCTTTCTTTTTTCTTTCTTTTACTCCTAAATTCACTTTTGTTTCTTTCTTTTGACATTTTCTTTTTTTTACTCTTTCTTTCCATCTTTTTATTTTTCTTTTAAGTTGTGTTTCTTTTTTTTTTTTCTTCTTTTCATACTTCTTTATTTCAGTCTTTCTTTTTTCTGTCTTTTTCTTTTCCTCTTTTTAGTTTTTTCCTGTTTCTGTCTTTCTTATTCACTTTCTCTTCTTTTCATATTTCTGTCTTTTGTTCTTTTATTTCTCCTTTCCTCTTTTATGTCTCTTCCATCTCTTATCTTACTTTCTCTCTTTCTTTCTTTTCTTTCCTTTTCATTTTTTTTCTTTTAGTATTTCTTTCCTTATTTTCAGTCTCTTTCTGTCTACATTTATTTTCTCTCGTCTATCATCTTCTCTCTCTTTCTTTCTTTCTGTCTTTTCTTTCTTGTTTTCTGCCCCTCTGTCCTCCTCTGCCTCCATTCTCAGCTGTTGCAGTTGAGAAGGAGCTCAGGGAATGTCAGCATTGACGTCACTCCGCATTCCTGCCATTCCCGCTGCCGGCCGAGAGTAATCGGACCCTGTGTTGGGGGGTTGGGGGCTGGGGGGGCTAGCAGGACAGGAAGACCAAGAGGGACAAGAAAGAGGGCCTCATATATATACTCATACAAAAAGCGGCACATGCTATGATGCACATGGTCATTCCCATACAATTACAGAGGCTTATACTGCACTCCTATCTGAACTGTGTGCTTATGAACAGGTATGCTCGCTTGTGCCTGTGTCCCTTCTTTCCCACAGCTCCGGGGGAAACGTTGAGCTCTGGGTGTCCTGGTGCTGAGGGCAGCTCAGTGGCCCTTCCCTTCCAACCACAGTGTTGCAGCTCTGCATGCAATATGTTTCCACTCTGAGCCAGTGACGCAGCCAGTCAACACATGGCATTCATAATGTCAAAAGCTCCGCCAACACTTTTCCTTGTGATTGGGCTCTTTAATAAGAGTTAAAAGTATCCCAATGAGGAAAGCCTGATCAAGGGGAGTGCATTAATTTGCCAGTACTGACAGCTTTGTTATAGCTTTAATATGGTTATATTATCACAAATGATTATCCCAATACAGTTTTACTCACTCCACTTTTTAAATTGGTAGTTGGTAGTATAATAATCGACTAATGTGAAATGTAGTGAATAGACATAATAAAGATATATCATTACACGAGGTCACAATGCCAGATATTTGGTAGTTGGTACAAATACCACTGGAATTCTATGATTCTCTGTACCAAACACATATTTAAACCATCTATCTGTAATATAAAAATATTTTAACATGAACCTAGGGGTGGGTGGTATGGTAAAAATTTCCTGGCACAATATTTAAAGACATTTTTGTGATACAAAATGCATCAGTAGCGACAGATTTGTAAACTCGTAATAGTCACCCATATTGAGTACTGTGATTTATATTTAAAATCTGCTGCACTTCATCAAGTTTCACCAGACTAATTAGTCTATTTGTAATGAAACATGCAGTTAATCAGTGTTCTTAAAGCACTGACCATATCCTTGATATGCTTAAAAAAGATTTATAAAAAAGAAAATATTGCCATATTGACCAGCCTTTGGGTAATAAAATGATCTCCTCTTCAAGTAATGAAAAAAATCAACTGTTATTTAAAACCAAACAATATTGTGCCAAAATAAAATCAAATAATCAGCTTGTGTTTTTACTACTACATCACTGGTTATTAGCTACCACAGTGTTAGCCTAAACAAGCTAATGTGTGCCTTTCTGAACGCACCTCCTAATTCCGTGCACAGACCTGGATGTCTGTTTTTTAGGTTCTGGGATAAGTTTGAGGTGTTTTCCTCCTCTTCCTCCTCTTCCCCGAATGCTCTGTGACCCCATTCACACCATAAACTGTATACAAGAATTGACAGTATGTCCTCGTTCACTCCCGTTGCGATGTTTTGAAGCCAATTGATGTCCAAAATGGAAGCTGCCACCTTGTTTGCGCTTGAACGGTGCTTGAGCATGCACAGTAGAGACGGGATAAGAGGCCATGTGACCGCCGAACACTGCCCATATTTCTTAGTGTCAAGCCCTCCGCCTGTCCTTATTCTGGGAACAGCAACTGATCTTGACATTCGTTAGAAACAAGAAAATGCAATTACCATGCAATGATTGGGCAGTTAACAGCACGGGAAGTTTGTCAGTGCATCAGTACGTCATTTATTGTCTTGAAATACCAGAGCTTTCTCAAAATCAGACAATCCGTCAACTTTCCTACAGCTAGCAATCACTTCTTTGCCACACCCCTTTAAATATCGCAAAAAAAAAAAAACACTGGAGGGAATATTATTTAAGTGGGGGAGCTGCAGAATTGACAGAACATTTCCTGTTCTGGTGGACAGGTTGTATGCTTGCTTATCGGCTGTTTGTTGGCTCACTTATTAGGAATGAGCCCTCCAGACACTCAGCAAATACCTGATGTGCTCCTTACAGTTTACTTACATGGCGTTGGTCAGGGTTCTGTAGCCAACCACCAGAGGGCATAAGAGATGTTTTGGACCTGTTGCTTTACTTGCCCTTACCAATGCCATTCCACATGTTATAGCGTTCTTCTGTCCTTTTGCATCTGATGTCACATATAGGCTTATTATTCTGCCCTAAATTTGCTACCTTCGGTACCATGGAAAACAAGTAGCCTTATGTCTTTAGAAATCTGATAGAGATTTGGCACAGAAGTCTTGGCTGTAATGGCATCCTTAGTCATAATCATATCATAACTTCACTGTAGTGTCTGCAGTACATGAAATATTCCATAAAGCTGGAAAATAGACAGATTTCCTGTTCCTAAAACCAGTTACAAAAACCTTACATCTCACAATTGAGCAGCTTTCAGTAGAAAGTAGACTTTCTTCCTAGTTGTTTTGAGCCATTTCTTTTGGCCCATTTATTTCAGAATGTTGCTACAATGTAAAGGACAGCTGCCAGATTCAGGAACGTTATGTCAACTGCCACGTTATGTTCCTGGACGCCCCAGCATTGCAGAGAGAGATTAGAGAGAACTGTTTACTCTCAGTGTTCCAACAGCCACGGGAAAACCCCTGTTTGTGTGCGTCTGTTAGTCTTTCGGTCTCCCTTTCCCTCTTCCTTGTGTCCCCTGGAAACACTGCCCTCTAGCTTATGCCAAAGAAAGCTTCTTTCAGTTTGCTGGTCCCAGTTCTGCAAGGCTGGGATTTTGAGATTTACACTTGTACAAAACTTTAAGAAATCATTGTGATTTAACATGCTTCAGTAGTTGTCTCATCCCTCACTCTCCTGCTGGAGGTGAGAGGTGGAGTGTCTCTGCCAATCTTGTGGTGTGTTGCTTTTCATTCTACCACAGACACACACACACGCACATACACCCACACAACCCTGCGCCACACGGACACAGATTAAAAGCCCTTTGCCATTAATCCCCCAATTATGTCATAATAGGGTTATAAGCTTGGAAAACAGGGGATTACATTTGCAACACCGAGCAAGTGTTGTTACAAAATGCAAATGACATGGTGGGATGAACTGTAACAGGCTTAGTCCGAATGTTTTCCTGCTGTGCAAATATTCTGCTACTGTCTGCTACCCCCCCCCCCACACACACACACAGTGCATAGAATAGCACATAAATGTGTGTGTGTGTGTGTGTGTGTGTGTGTGTGTGTGTGTGTGTGTGTGTGTGTGTACACGGTCATGTGCATGGGTTTCTGACGTGTATTTTCAGTGTACAAGCCTCTATTGACACGATCCTCTCCCTCTATCCACAGCTAATGGCTACATTAGTGCCAGGGCCTCCCCAGGCCTCCTCTCCGTCTCCAACGGCAACAGCATGGGGAAAGTAGTTCCGGCCAAGTCTCCCCCTCCGCCCAGCCCTCAGATGGTGAACAGTCGTAAGCCGGACCTCCGGGTCATCACCTCCCAAAGCAGCAAGGGCCTCATGCAGCTGGTGAGAACTACTGCAGCACGCGCGTGTGCGCGCACACACAAACTCATCCTGACTGGGCTAAATCAAACACCCCCAAACCTACAGGAGCTTCAAAATTCCACTAATGCAGTGTTTTCAGTAGTTAGTATTGAAGTCAGCTGATTTGATTATTTTTCATGTAGAGGCGGGTATTGAGGCAAAACAATTGCATCACGGTACACAAGATGTGTCCGTATTTACACATATTTGCCATATCTTGAAAAAACATCCTGTTAAACAGGACTTCGCGTGCCTTTTACAATGACACATGCTGGAGGTATGTGCTCTAGTGACAGTATATGGTCAGAGGAAAAGGATTACTTTTTAACACAATAATAAAATTGATGATAGATTTTGATCAAATATAAATATGTAGATATGTAAATATCTTCACTGGAATACCACGTGCTTACATAGCAGTTATAATTGCTTTAGGAGTTAAGTAGTCTAGTATCTGGTAAATCCTGCAGTTGACACAATAGCTTGTATTTTCTAATCAGTTCTCTTCTGAAACTGATGTAGAACTGTGACCGTGGACTGGCATAACCGCTATGAGATGTAATCCACTGTCTGTACATTGCAAGTGGTGATTGTCGGGGTCCAAGCAGGTTGCAGTATTATGGAGTCAGTACATCACAAATGATGAGCAGGGGTTTTAGAACGATCTCTCTCTTAGTAGATGTGGGGTCTCAGAAGAAGCTTTTTGGTTGATATTGGCCTTTTGACCATGGTATAGTAAGCAATAGTTTTGCCTAAAACAAAGCAGTTTTCATATTTATTTGTGAAAATGGTGATTTGCATAGAGATTATGCCACCAGACTCAACTAGAGGGGCCTCGCTTTGCACTTTGTAGCATCCCGATTTGTTACTGGCAGAACTTGAAGTGTTGCTTGTAGGGTTAGAACAATTTCTTGGGAGTCCAATTCTACATTCCTTCACCTTTGATCACTTTGGTGCTTGGTGTTCATGAAGGGTGCAAGTGTCTGAGTGTGTGGAGAGTTGTAATCCCTGTTTTCTGTCCGTTCCCCCCCTTAAACCCCTGCAGACAGATGAGGAGCTGGAGTTGGTGAGTGAGGTGAATACAACTCCCTTTTCTAGACTGTTGTGTTGTGAAGGTTTGGTCAGTTCTCGATGTCTGTTGTGCTGTGTGTTTGATGGCTTTTGTCGTGGGTGTGCACACTGCCATGCTTGACCTTTTTCACACCAACAGTTGTTGAAGACACTCTTTTCAGATGAGGAAGGCACTTGTAGCTATAGTTTGCATGCTCAAATAGTGATTGGCATCAGTGTTGCTTACATATTCACGTAGTGTATGGACATCCTGGGATGGTTAAAGTAGTGGTACTTTTGAATAATGAATGATTAACCCTATGTTGTCAGTGATAAGTAATTGAGCACTGTGCTGAAGTAGCAAGGATATTCAGTCATGTGAAAATATTAGGACAACCCATAAAGTCTTTTTAATGTATTTTTACATCTGAACATTTGATCTTAATTTGAACAATATTACGAGATGGAATCTCGTGGAGGCAATATAGCTAAACCAATAAAACTTATATACAAACAAATGTCTTTTACACACCATTTGTAGTTTATAATAAATAAAAATTTAGATCTCTTGTGAAGTAAAAATGGTAGGACACGCCCATATTAGTACTAGTTTAAATGCACATTAGCTGCAGATGATTAGAACATCACTAGAGGGGATTTTGGAGGATCTTGTCTTAATTAAACCTTTTAGTTTAATTTGCTTTGGGCTGTTGAAGTGAGTGGTATCACCTTGGCCAGATCCAAAGAGCTCTCTGAGGTTTTCAGAAAGAAGGTTGTAGGTGTATGGGAATGCATGTCATTGTCTACAAAACCAACTGCCAACATGGCCAGGTCAGGCCCTTCAGCCCAGGAACGGACAGTGAGATGCATAAAGAATTTACCTTGAAACTTTTATTATTATTACTATGATTATTACTATTAACAATAGTAATTAATAATATCATTTAACATAATTAATGAGTGTAATGATATGATACACAAACACACTAATGATGTGTGTAATCAGCATGAGTGATCAGGTGTTGCAAGTGTAGTCTTACTTCCAAATTACTGTGTACAATAAATGTGACTGACTTAACATGTGGAGTGTACATGCAAAGGGGTTCACACACGCATGCTTCTACACAACTCCGACACACTGGATCAAAGACTGAAAGCAACCAAGCATGAGCACTCACTTCAAGGGCCGCTCTCTTGCACGCTTTTACTGTGTGTGTGTGTGTGTGTGTGTGTGTGTGTGTGTGTGTGTGTGTGTGTGTGTGTGTGTGTGTGCACGCGCGCCAGGTCAACCTGTGTCAGGCTGTGTGATTAGATGAGGTGGTTTCTGGCTTTTTTTGTGCCCATCCCCTGTGGATTAGTGGGTATTGGGTATTGGGATATTATATGAAAACATGGTTTGCACTGCCTTGTTCATCTCTCAAGAGGTGACTTGAGCATGCATTTGAGTCTGCATGATTCAGAGTGGCGTTCAGTTCATTCCTCATGAATGCAGCAGAGACAGACACACTTGCTCCATGCTGCTTTGACTGAGGGACACTTTGAAGGTTGATGGCTGACTGTAACAACTTGCGGGGGGGGGGAGCACTTCATAAGCATTACTTTCAGTAAATCCACTGTTTAGTTGATACAGTGGGAAGCATAAAGACTGTAAGTCTGTTGTGTGCACAAAAAGTGATGCTCCGTATTCTGCACAGTGAGCTTTAACCCTCCATATCTGTCTCACCCTCCTTTTTCCAGAATGCTCAACGGTTAGGTGCCTCCCAGGTGACACAGCCTCTCACCACCCCAGTGGTTTCCGTGGCAACGCCCAGCCTCCTGACCCCATTCTCCATGCCAACTGCCTACAACACAGGTAAATAAAAAAAAAGTGCCAACATTGGTAGAGACAGCAGAAAGGACCACATTCTCTCACTTTCTCATTTTCTTGCTCTCTCTCATGCACTCTCTTTCTCTTATGCTCTCTTTATCTTTCTCTTCCTCTGTCTGTCTCTCACATGCTCACTTTATCTCCCTCTCTCTTGCTACAGCTGTCTCTGCTTATCCCTTTCTCTGTCTTTCTCTCTCGCTGAATCTCTCTCTATTGCTCTCTCTTTTGTGAGCTCGCTCTCTTTCTCCCTCACTCTCTCCCCTCTCTTGAACTCTTGCTTTCTCTTTATCTCTCTCACTTTCTCTGTTTGTCTATTATGCTCTCTCACTCGTATGCTCGCATTTTGTCTCTCTGCTTTCTCTCTCTCTCTTTTATTCACTTACTCCTGCTTTCTCTTGATCTCTCTCACTCACTCACTCTCTGCCTGTATAAGCATTTTTTATCTGTCTTTCTCTTCATCTCTATTGCTCACTCTCTCTCACTTGTGTGCTCCCCCATGTGCTTGCTTTGTCTCTTTCTCCTCTCCTTTTTTTACTTGCTTTTTCTTTATCTTTCTCGCTCACTCTTTCTTGCTTTTTTTCTTTCACTCACCCCCCCCTCGCTTTCTGTTTCTCTCTTTCTCACATTCGATATAACATATCTCTCTCTCTCTCTCTCTCTCTCTGCATCCATGTTTTATTGCTTCATTATGTACAAATCTTTTCTCTTAAGTCTGCATCTTGATTACATTTATTTTATTTTCAAGACCGTAAACACTTTATAAATTAGCCTCAAGATATAACAAGGCGTTACACTCAAGGTTGTTTTTGAATTAAAGAGAATTTAAAAAGAGAACAAATCTGCATAAATTTACATCTCTATCTTTTTCGTCCTATCGCTCTTTCTCATCTCTCTCTCTCATCTCCCTGTCATTTCTCTCTCTCTCTCTCTCTCTCTCTCTCTCTCTGTGTAGAGTATCAGCTGACGAGTGCAGATCTCACAGCCCTTCAGGCCTTCACGCCGCAGGGTGCGCTGTTGCCAAGCAACGTGACTACTTGGCAACAGCAGCAGCCGTCAGTATCTCAGCAACCACAGCAGCAGCCATCGGTATCCCAGCAACAGCCTCAGCAACAGCAGCATCAGCAGCAGCCACAGCAGCAACCACAGCAGCTCAGCCTGGCTTCTCTCAGTAACCTTGTGTAAGTCCTCCAGGGACAGACCACAACACACAAGTGCAGTTGTATGAGTGCATATATACACTACCGACCATTCAAAAGTTTGGATCAATTCTTCGATTCATAGTTATTTCAGAAACATGTTATTATATCATGAAGAACAAGAAAAAATATTCAATAATATTTTACTGAATTATTTAGTCATTACTTGGTAGTCATTTCTCATTAAGCTATTCTCAAGACATTCTCTATATCTTTGTTATTTCTATCTTTATTTACCAGAATTAACAGCATTCCCAATTATAATGTTATCTTCTAAAGGCCTGTTCCAAATTATTTGACCACTGTGAAGTTTCACAGAACTATTATATTAGACTCATATTCTTAAACTGTGATTACAGACATTTGGACGGTAGTGTAAATGCACACTCTCTTTCACACATGTGCATTTTCTCACCTGCACAGGGCTAACCTCTAACCGCATGTCAACAGTGGGTTGCCGCAGTCACTGTGTTCTCTTCCTGTTCAGCAACATTATAGAGGCATTGTAGAATATATATCTTTGGCCTGGAAATACACATTTCCCCCAAGTTCATGCAGAGTGTACCATCAAGCTGTCTCATTTATCAATGCCTGAATTCCTACAATTACTGCTCCATTACCTTTAAGTCAGTATAGAACAGCCAGGCTGTTGTGTGGGCTAGGGTGTTTCAGTTGAGCATGAGTGTTTAGCTCAGGAGAGGTTCTGCTCTATGATCCCTTGTAACGGTAACACAGATTGTACATATAAATCTCTGTCTAGAAATCAGCTGAATATCTAGACATTGGACATCCTTAGTAAACACTACAACTGTAGGAATCACAGTTTTAAGTTCTAGACTGCCTGGTTCACACATGAGCCACGCAGCACCATGCGAAGTCATGCAGATTAAGGCTAAAGGACACAGGCACAGTAGCACGCAGTCTGCTGCCTGTGTGTTCTGCCTGAGTGGTTGACCTAAATAACACTGGCGCAGGCGCATGCACACGCTTGCAGAGTTCTGTGGTTGGCAGTGTCTCAAGGTGTTTCAGCCATGTTTTTCTGGTCTTCTCATTATTAGTCACTTTCACACTGCAACGGTAGCAATACAAGCATCTCTAGTTCAACAGCGGTTTGGTGATGTGAGTCTGATTGAGGGGGTGTAACTCTTCTCTAACCTGCCCTGTGTGTATGTGTGTGTGCTCTCTTTCTCTCCTCTCTCTCTCTCTCTCTCTCTCTCTTGTCTGTTCACAGCATGTGGGGTGCAGACAAACAGAACGGGGAGATGGCTAACTGCATCTCCGGTCTGGCTGCTAACCTCAGGTGAATAGGCCACTAAGGAAACTGTGTCTTGGCCAATGCCGCACTTTGTTGGCCAGTCATGCGCTGTTGTCCTGTCTGCAGTCGAACAAGGCCTGGTCGTCATAGCTACTGCTTCAGACTGAGACTCAGAAATAGTCTGTGTGCTTCTGCCGCCAAGCAGACCATTCTATTAGCAACGCTCCTCACTTCAGTCATGCCTGAGTTAAGCATTGCTTTGTGATTTCTATTTGTCTCTGACTTTATCGTTTATCGCTGTTTATCACTGTTGTCTAGCTGAAGTCATGCCAGGGAGCTTTGCTGTTGTCGCTTCAAGGATATATCATTAAGTAAAAAAAATATATATATATATATGTTGTATTAAGACTGTTAACTGCAGTTTGCATCAAACACAGCAGTTCTTTTGTTTCTATGCAAATACCGGCTAAAGAAAAGTGACCCTACTCTTCAGACTGAAGAATGTACTTAATGTTCCTAATTGGTGGAGAGTGTGAGACTTCAGTCTTTGGGGTAAGATGCTTTCTGGAAACCTGAAACCCAAGCCTGGGTTGATTGCTGGATTGCATTGATTTTTATATTGCCATTATATTGCCTATGAAGCAGATTTCTGTTATACATTGTCCTGGTGTGGTTGTAATCAGAACAGGGCACAGTTGGTGTTGGTGATTCATTTCGTATTTATTTGAACCCCGTATTTGAACCCCAGCTGTGTTACACACTAGTCACTGTACTTACACAATAATGAGCCTTAATGTTAACAAGATGACTTATTCTGGAGGTATTGAAGTGTATAATAAACATTTTGACCCATGAGTGGGTCCTGTGACTGTTAGGGTGTTAAATTGTTGTTGATATTTTGGGAGAATTGATTAAGTAAAGTGGATCAGTATAATTTAGACTCAGGGCTTTTTAAACCTTTTCAGTATATTTTGGTCGCTGCCATGGAAGCAAAAAAAAATCACTTTTAGCCTGAGCATATTTTCACACTCCAGTGTGCTGAAGTCATACAGAAAATGTAATTTATCAGAGCGTTTCAGAGGCATCAGTTGTTGCATTGTGCTGTTATGAACACAGAAATTAGTTCTTGCGTCGTTCTCCAGGTCTCTGAGCTGTGTTTTTGATCCATGCCCCTGCTTGGCCTGCTCCCTGCAATCTAAATGTTAATGAAGTGTCACAAACCTGGGGAGGAACTGCTTCATTGTGTGGCTTCTTGCTTATCTTAACAGATATTGGAGAGCCTTTGCATCATCTCTCTCATCCAACCTCTACTGTTTATAAACTCTCTGTTAGCTGTGTGTTCATTTTAAAGGAACACAGCAATGGATTTTTTTTAACCTATGCCTATGATTTATTAGCATGGACAGCAAAAATGACAAAAAATTACTGAAAACACACTTGCAGTAGAAGCCAGTAGGAAGTTGTTGAGTTCCAGCAGTACAGGTTTCTGTAAAGAACGCACTTTGGTAAACCATCGTCCTGAAGCCAGGAAATGTGAATTAAATCAAGAGGATCCAGAGAATGGGAGTCTTGCAGAGAATGTGAATGTGCGGTAATTAATTCTAAAAAAATCAAGGTGCTATAAAAGGGTTCTTTGAGTGATGCCATAGAACATGGGTGGGCAGCAGGGGCCAGAGTCCACAGCTTACTGATTTTTCCTGCTCACAACACACAGTAAGTTAACAGGTGAGTTGAGTCAGGTATTGAAAAACTGTGCTGTTTAATTGTGCCCACCCCTGCAGTAGAAGAACCACATCGTAAAAGAAACATGGGCATGTAAAGAACCTTTTAAAGGTTTAAAGAACCTTCACTTGATGTAAAGGTTCTTTACCAATTTAAACATTCTCCCACATCTTTCACAATCAAGTGGTCCTTCTGTGGCATCGCTTAAAGAACCCTTTTGTAGCACCTTGATTTTAGTATAGTGTAGTATAGTGTAGTGGTGTAGGGGGGCTTTTCACAAGAAGTGAGCTTGCTGCCTTGATAAGATAGATGTTCTGCATATAGAGCAATGTGCATTGTATATGCATATGTATTTGTGTGTATATATAAATATGTACATTTATTTTACACACTATTTATATTTGTGCAGTAGTTGGCATTGCAATAAATAGCAGGAGGTAGTGTGCACATGTGCCCAGAGCGGTGGGCAGCCATTGCTGCAGCACCCAGGGAGCAGAGTGGGTGATGGGCCTTGCTCAAGGGCCCAACAGTGGCAGGTTGCCGAGCACGGGTATCGAACCCAGAACCCTGTCATCAATAGCCCAGAGCTCTAACTGCTGAGCAACCACTGCCCCAATTATTAGCACCTAAAAATAATAAATAAGAATAATCTTGGTTTCATTGTCTTTACATTGTTCTTAGAATTCAGCAACTTCATATTGGCTTTAATTTTAAGAGTTTTAGTAAGAATTTAGAGTCTGGTTTTCAGTCAGTTTCTAAGTATAGCGAAAATGATGTTGTGCTAATCTCCAGCATTGCGTAGATGCACCAGGTATTCTTACAGGAATGTTGTAAGGCGTGGATCCCGTCTTTAACAGCATGGTGTTCTGATTCAGTTTGATGGTGATGGACATGAATGTTTGAGAGTTTGAGGTTTCCTCCTGCTGAGACAGGAGAGGCCAGAGGAATGTGTGTGTGTACAGATGCAGAGTGTGTGTAACTACTGCATGAACGTCTGACCTAAAACATTCTCTTCTAAAACACCTCCATGGCTGTGCTACTGGTTCAGAAGTAACTACTGTTGTGGGTATGTGTGTGTGTATGTGTCGGGGGGGAGGGTCTGTATTGATCAGTAGGTGCTAGCGTGTGTTTCGCCTGTCTTTCTCTCTGCAGTGTGACCTCACAGGCCAGCTTACTCTTGGGCAGGGAGGAGGGGCTCAGCTGGTACTGTACACTCCTCCACTCCTCCTGTCTGTCTGTCTGTCTATCCGTCTGACTGACTGACTGTTTTTCTTCCGTCTGCCTGTTTCCTTCAACTACTGTCAGCTCTCTCGCTCTCTCTCCATCTCTCTCTCTCGAGTTGGAACTGACTCTCTCTCTTTGTCTCTCTCTCTCGTTCTCTCTTACTATCTCCCTCACACCCCTTCTTTCTCTTGCTGCCTTTCACCTTTTCTTCCTTTCTTCCTGCTGCTGCAAATGGCCAAGCTGTGTTTTTTTTTGTCACGTTTCCACGTTTTGCTGAATCTGCAGTCTGTGTTGAAACGGAGCAGTAAGGTTCTTTAAGTTTTGTGATCAGCTGTGTACACCTACAAGGCAGATGTCTTTCTTGCTTTTCTCTGTCTCTATCTCCTTTTCTCTCTTGTTTCCCTTAAATATGACATGCAGCACTTCATACACTATCACACATACATTCAGGAGGGCCTGTTTGAAGTGCGTATGGTTGAGGCCTTGTGTGTGTGTGTGGGAGAGAAGGCGGGAGGGAGAGAGAGGGAGAGAGACACACAAAACTGAGACTGCATGGCTTAGGGAGCAGACTGCTGTCCTGCTGCCCCTGTAATGTCTTCTTTATGTCTGAATGTCCCACATGCAGGGTCTCACATGCACGCATACAACACACACACACATTATGCTTGGCTTTTGTCCACTGAGATGGGTCAAACAGCTGTTTATGAGTCAGGTTTAGTTTATATTGTCTTCAAGTGGCAAATGTGTCAAGACCTGTTGTCATGGGCTCCAGTTTTGTCTCAGTGATTGTACTTTGTGTCAGTCAGCACTGTGTCCTCGTGATCTCTCAGAGCTGTTTTCCTGTAGACTGAATGATGATTAGACAGGTGATGCCTAATGTCTCTCTCTCTATTCTTTCTCGGTCTCTCTCTCTCTCTCTCTCTCTCTCTCTCTCTTTCCCTCCCAGGCCGGTGGGTCCTATCCCTCATGGTGCCACTCTGACGGTCAACACTAACCCCAGCGTGAGCATCAAGTCCGAGCCTGTTTCTCCAAACCGGGACCGGAGCACCCCCAGCTCTACAGGCGTGGTGTCCGCAGCGACGGCGGGCACCGTGACGGGGCTGACAGTCACCCAGTATCCGGGGGCGCTGCGCCTGGAACCCACTGGCCGCTCACCTGTCGACAGCATCAGCAGCAACGGCAGCTCATATGAGGGCAGCGACCGGGACGACGGGGGCCAGGCACGTGCTCCGGATTTCGCCACTGCCACACTGGGGCCCATCCGAGCCTCCGGAGAGCAGGCGGCCTCTTCAGATTCACAGGAGGGGGCCAGTGTCAAGCGCATGAGACTGGATGCCTGGGTCACATAAACACATAGGCAAAACGAGAGAGAGCTGCCCTCTGTCACACACTCGCATACACACACACACACACACACACACACACACACACACACACACACACACACACACACACACACACACACAAACATACTCAGAGACCCCCCCCCCCGTAGAGTTTACTACCCCGTAACACACGCTTCTCTCAGCTGCACCTGACACACATGCATGAGTACACTTGCGCACACTCACTTTTTCAATATTCCTCAGCCTCTGTTTCTCTCCCTCTCTCTCTCTCTCTCTCTCAGCTACACACACACACACGTGCGCCCGTGTGCACACACACACACACACACGTGCAAACAAAAAGCGATACTGGTATGCATATATGTAAACACACGCACACGCAAGATGGACAGTCTTCAATCCTGGTGCACATGTGTTAACCCACAGGGAGACTGAAAAGCTGGACGGTTCTGGAGAGATGTAGGGTCGGACGTTTGGGTCTTTTCAGGAGGACTCTGGCCTCGCTGACCTCTGCTCAGTCTCCATCGTCCTTCCCCCCCTCCACCTCACGCCGGTCCTCTCCGCACTGACACTCGCTTTACCTTTCTGACCCGAGTCTGGCCGTACTGCTCTGGTGAAACCGTTTATGACAACCAAACCGAAGCCACTCGTTGTGTCGTGTAGATTAGCCGCTCACAGAAGCTGTTTTCCAGGCCATGTTGTTGTTTGAGCTGTTTAATTTTTTTCCCCCCTCCCCTCTTTAATTTCTTTCCTGTGTGTGTATGTGTGTGGGCGTGAGATGAGTTGTGTTTGCTGTTTATCTTTTTTGACTGCTGTTCTCTACACTCTCTTGTACCTTTTCTTCTTCTTCTTCTTCTTCTTCTTCTTCTTCTTTTCACTACCATTGCTGAAACAGCTGCCTATAGTATTGACTTTGGGTATATTTGAGAATATACGTCGTTTTAATTGCGTTCAATCAGGAACTTTGTCTCATACAAGTAATGCAAAGGGTTATGTCTGAAGCTCTCATGTACAGCTAACCTAAATCAAGATTTGGAGGACAAAAGAAAAGCAGTGTGCGTATTTCAGGGAAGGACTGTCGGTGACTTGATGCAACTACGTCCATGAGGTCCATGAACTTATTGGCCAACGGAGAACTGGGGACAGACTGAGAATAATATATATATGTGTGTGTGTGTGTGTGTGTGTGTGTGTGTGTGTGTGTGTGTGTGTGTGTGTGTGTGTGTGTAAGAGAGAGAGAGAGAGAGTATATGCAGTGAGGCCGAGGTAATATGGCAGTAACAGGTGAACAGCCAAGTGCTCTCAGTTCAGTCACAGTTTCGATGTTCTTGATTATTTTCTCCTTGTCACTGACCGACTCGCACCAAAACCCCTCACCAGTGCACCTTCAAGACGGGGAGCTCGTTGAGGTAGCTCTTTTCACGAGCAGGCCAGGTGACTGCTTTCTTTTCTTTCATCTGTTTTCCGCTCTCGATCGCTCTGTCACTTTTGTACACACGAGTACGTATGTTTGTACGTATGGTGTAGTCAGGTGGAAATGTAGCCCTATTTGTACAATTTGAAATCCAGTCCTGATATTAAATACCAGTGTATGATGCGCGCACACACACACACATACACACACATTGCTCAGCTGGTACACTCTGTGTTTTTTAGAGTGGGCGGCTGTATTAGTGTCACTACCGCTGGTTTACGTGAGAAGCAGCCTAAAGCGCTCTGTATTTATTACTTGTTTGTCTGGCTGCGCAGTTCAGACGTGTTTTTTTTTTTGTTTGTTTTTTGTTTTGGTAATCTTATGATATGAGTATTTTGAAATTGTTGTTTTAAGGAGCCGCAAAAGTTTCGAAACAATCTGAGCCATCAAGGGCTCAGGGCCGTGGGTGCGTAGGCTTTCACAGCATGTAAATATCCAGGTCCCCCCCCCCCCCCCCCCCCCAATCTGCCTCTCGATCCATGTTCCTGCAAAGGCTCTTGATTACTGAGAGGAGAGGATCGGAGATAATGCCATGAAACTGACAGTGATGTGGATTTGATCTCGGATTTGAATTCGAAAGGCAGTGGAGTAGAACTTAACTTGCGTCCTAGAACCCAGGGAGGTGGTGTGGGGGGTGGCGGCGGCGGCGGCGGCGGCGGCAGCTCTAGACTTGGAACAGAGCCTGGCTTTTGTGCTGCATTCGGGTGGAGAGCCGAGGAGAAGCCGGGCGCGGGGGACTGTACATAGAGATACGTGTATGCTTATACACATCGTGCTGGATCTGCCTGAAGCAGAGATGTAACTCTCAGTGGAGCTGTCTTTCTATTTCTACGTGTAAATAAACTACTGTGTCGCAGGAGAGCCTGTTAGAGATGCAGCAAGGGACGCAGACATGGATATGACTGTTTTAGGACCGTTTATTTTGTTTTTTCTGTAATGATTATTCTGATGGAGTGCACTTTAAATCAACCCCCAGCGTCCCGACACACCAACCCTTTACCCTCTTTACTAGTCAGGTCTTTCAAAAAGGGGGTGGGAGGGGACGGGTTTTGTTTTGTTTTTGTTTTTGTTTTTTTTCTCTTTTCCAACTTCTCCATCACCTTCCTACATGCATACACATGCTTGCCAGAGAGAGGACTTCTCCAGAACACACCGCCTCATTGCTCTCCTCATTTCCTCTCTCACTTGATCACTCTGATCAATGGACTGCCATTGGCCGCCCCCCTCCCGCCATTGCTTCCATTTCCGTGTGCTCGCTCCACGCTTGGCTTGACCACAGGGCTATCGCTCTCTCACGCAGATCTGCAGAGGACTGTCCGCGGTGGACCGCCTAAAGACAGCTCCGTAGTGGTCTGATTGGCTCTGCGCTAAAAGACTCCACTCCATCCCTCCTCTCAGAGACCATGTGTGCCATTCAGGGAAGAAGAGCTCATGTTCCTGTGTGATTTACGGCCCCACACCTTTTCATGTTTTTTTTTAGTTGTTTTTTTTGGACGGTGAACAATTATTGAAGACGAAAAAAAGTGTCACCTTTTTTTGTAAAAAGAACGTTGTACTTTAAACATAATATAGATTAGATTTGACACGTGTTGCAAATGTGCAATTCTCAAAGCGCAAGTTTAAAAAAAATGAAATTATTGTCTATTATTTAAACGATGATGTACACAAATTGTTTTATGGTGCATTAGTGTAGTGCATAAGTGAATAGAATGAAGGATGTTTCATTGATGATAATGAAGAATAGGGTGGGCTCAGAGATCCAGCCGTCATCAGTTCCAAATCTGGGAAAAGAACATGGCGAGATTTTATTTTATTATTATTTTTTTGGTTATATAAACTTGATTTGGATTGTGCTGTATGTGTATTTGTATCCCAAATCTTTACGAGCAACTCTGCCATTTCCGTCCCCCCTCCTCAACGCATTTGTTGTTGAAATGATTGGAATATAGATGAAAGCTGAAAGATCAAACATCTGGAGATGCTTAACCGAAGATGAAAATGCAGTCCTGCTTAAGGAAAAAAGGGTGTTCCCCAAAACCTAGAGTCTACCTGAGGTTTGCTCAATTCGGCTGTTATGTCAGCGTGCATATTAAAGTAGCTCACTCATATCCACCCAGGTGAGACCTGCCATGGCAGACGATTTGTATTGTTTGTATTTATTTATTTATTTTTATTTTTCCTCACCCCCCCTTCTCCATTCTCGTCTAGCATCTCTCACTCACTTCCTCTCACTGTTCTTCTGTCCTATGCTTGCAGAAGATGAACACTGTAAACGCAAGCACTCATCTTGCCTAGCCAAAAAAAAAAAACCCTAACAAAACATCATGACCAGTAACCCATCTCTTCCAGCCAACATTAATCTTGCACACACACACGCACGCACACACACACACAAACACACACACACACACACAAACACACACATACGTACCTGCTTTGAAGGCGGTCAAGGATCAGGAAGAGTGAGAGCATGCACTTTTTTGACGGCTGCATACGAGCTCTGAGCTTCACTCGAGCCTGAAATCTGCTCAGTGCAGTCCGATCTGCGAAACTCGGAATATCGTTCAAGAACTCTTAACCTGCTTTTTTTCCTGCCTGCGAAGGCCAGAGCCGTGAGGAGAGAGTGGTGCACTGTCTCCTATGGCAGTGTTTTCCAGTCTTGGTCTTGGAGTGCCTCCTGCATGCTGTAGTGTTAAGGCTGCTTGAACACACTCATATTGGAAGTGCATTTCAGTTGTGTTTCAGAGCAGCGAGCGCACAGAAACATGCATGGCAGGGCCGCTCTAGAACCAGGTTGTGGGAACACTTCCCGTGGAACAGGGCAGTCACCTAGTAGCCCTTCAGGTCAGCATGTTGTTGGAACACCTGCAGACTTTTAAGACTGAGCTTTGAACAGATTCTCTGATTTCTGAACGGTTTCTTTAGTGGCTTGTTCAAAAGCTCTGGCAAGGATCTCTTGGTAGTGGTAGGAGTCGTCATAATCAAAAGGAAAGACAATCGTCACGTGAATAGTTCACTTTTCGCCCCCCCAATGCCCCCCCCCCCCATGTATGATGATGATGTTTAGCGAATCTCAATTTTTCTAGTGTTAATTTGTGCTGGTGACAGTTCTATTGTCTGTTTTTATTCTAACTGTTATAATGATTATCATTACCATTATAGTTATCATCTTTGATGGTAATAATAATGATAATTTAGAGATTTTTATTTTCTGCTTTTTTCTTGTGTAGGTTAGACATCTTGTTTTATTTGAATTTGGTTTTATTTTATTATATATGAAATATTATATAAATGTCTTTTTTCAGTTTTTTTTGTTTTTTTTTGTTTGTTTGTTTCTTTTTTCTTCAAAGGGGTGTTACTAATATTGCACGATATATTACATAAAAACAAAACGGCAGTAGTGATACAAGTACTTATTGGTAACTGAGGGATGTGCTAAACGAGTTGGTAGGATGACCAGTTCAATGCTGCAATTTTTAGTCAATTGTACAAAAACGTGTCTCTACACATAGAGGAGTAGGGATCTCCACTCGTTTAATTTATTCAGATCAGACACAGATGTCAATGCATGGGCGTAAAAACAAGCAAAGAATGAGTCGTATTATAAATAAACTGAAATGTAATTTCATTAAGAATATACACCACACACACAACTAGTATAGAAATTGAAGAAAAAAGGTTAAAAAGAAAAATGATAGCTAATATATTGTGTTCGGCTAGTCTGCTTTGAGTTTTGTTGTAAACGAAAAAAAAAAAGATATTTTCTGTTGTTTTCGGAGAATGATATACAATTTGTGTATATTTTCATAAACAAAGTATGCACTGATATGTTATTACAAATTATATACTGCTTTTACAAAAAAAGTGTTTGTTATTGTACCAAAGTATCCATTTGTCCTTTATGACCCTCCCCTTTTGCGTATGTTTTACCGTATTTTATATATTAAATAGACAAGTTGACCTACAAAGTGTGAAGTACGGGTCTGATTTTGAATGTTTAGGTGTTTTGTTTGTTTTTTGGGGTTTTTTTTGGGTTTTCCTGTTCTGTCTAAATGTGCCCTGTTTTATTTTTTTTGTGCTGATTCAGCTTTTCGAAGCAGAAGCTCAAGCTGTTGACCCAGTTTTCCCAGCTCCAGTCCTGTCGTCCACCTGCACTGCACACGTTTTCATGCTTCCTTGCATCTGAGTCGCATCATTAGCTAATGACAAAGTCCTTCCAGAGCTGAATCAGGGCCTGTGTTCACAAAATCCTTTACAGAGTAGGAGTGCTGATGCATGATCTGTTTGCGTCATAATAAATAAGAGAGGGATTTGGTCCTAGATCAGCACTGCTCCGAGAAGCTTTGGGAATACAGACTATGGTGTGGTGGAGCAGGAAAGCATGAAACGGAGCAGTGTCGATTAACTACACAACCTTTTTAATGTTCATTTATGTTCAATTAATTAGAGCAGGTCATCATCCCTGTTTAAATGCTGTTCCCTCAGCCCTACTTTCCAAGAAACATGGGGGTAAGCCTGACTGTGTCCATCAACTTTTAATCAGGCTTTTAATAGGGCTCTCTCAGTCTTTGAGATTATGCCGATATCTTATAAACCGGTGGCTTTTAAAGAAAGCGTATTGTCACTGTCCAGAAGCATTGTCTCCAAATGCTTGAACTGTTCAAAGAATGTACAGCCTCTGTAGCTAATCAAACCTACTCCTGTTTATGGAATACTAATCTAACAGAAAATGCAATATTGCCACCAATTGTAATGAGGCACCATCAGCGGACTCAAGAAATTCAGAAATTCTCTGGCTCTTCTAACCTTTTTCTGAACTCTGAGAGAACTGCTCAATATAAAACCTCTATACGACCGTAAAGAACCTGCATAAAAGTTTAGCTGAGTTGGGAGGGTGCTGCACTATTCCACTGTGCAGTGTTGCTGCAGAAACATTGGAGGGGTCCCAATTGCGTAGTAATTGCTAATGCTAACTCGTTTTTAAGTACAAAGTATGCAGTATTGGTAAGTGTCAAAGTAGAATATACTTAAATATCCAAGATACAGACCATCTGAAACAGAAGGCAGCTGCCTCGATGCCTTGCTGCATATGCTGTCTCATAAGTCAATACCTTAGAAGGCGGCATTGTGATGAAGGTACCTACAACCTTTGCTTTTGCTTTTGAGGCTCAATTCGAAGGCATCAATATGTCAACACGTTATACTGACTGCTGGCTTAACTAATTCAAATCACTAGACATAAAAAGCCAAAATTGGGCTACTGCTGCCTAAATAGGCAGCATTTATTACGTTTCAGGCACCTCCCCTAAATCAGAAATCTGACACTACATAGATGGACACTATAATCCCACAATGCAATACTAAACTAAAAGGGAGCAGCTACTGGTGGGTAACAATGTAAGTGCATATGAATGCCCACCAGTCAGTGATTGGACCAGGAGGGATTAAATATGGTACACTGTATATGGGGCTTAGATGGGACCCATGTGAGATTAAGGTGGGATGTAATGATGGGACCCACTGGGAAGCCCAACTGAGTCCCAGTGAAAATGTATATACACACCCACTCAGAGCCCATGCTCACCTGGAACCTGCCTAGTCCAGGTTCCCCTCGTGTGAGCCCCACTTGAACATGTTGGCTGGGATGTTGGCATAGCAACGCCTCATCACTTTTTGCTAATATGGAGCGGGTTACTATTAAGCATAGCATAGTTTATAGCATTAGTGTGTGGTATGCAATTGGGACGCAGCCATACTCTACCTTACCTGCAGCCTCATCACAAAACTATTCAGTTCAGTTTAATTCAGTTTTATTTCTATAGGCTTTTTACAACAGACGTTGTCACAAAGCAGCTTTACAGAGACCCGGGTTCAAGCCTCTTTTGAGTAAGCTAGTGGCAACAGTGGCAAGGAACTCCCTTGGGTCGAGAGGAAGAAACCTTAAGAGGAACCAAGTTTGCTACAGAACACCTTGAGAAGCCAGGTGGGTTCGCAATCAATTACTATGGGCGGATGAAGCCACAATCAGCAAAGGTGCGTTTGCTGGAAAAGAAATTTGTGATTTGCATAAACTTTTACATAGAAATGTACAACAATCGGCCACTTTATTAAAACCACATTCTTGATTCTCCACTCACTGTCTATTATATCAGCTCCACTGACCATAGAGGAGCGCTTTGTAGTTCTATAATTACAGACTGAAGTCTATCTGTTTCTCTGCATGCTTTCAGAAGCTCATCTGTTGCTGCACAGTGTGTGTTGGTCATCCTCTAGTCCTTCATCAGTGGTCTCAAGACGCTGCCCACAGGACGCTATTGGCTGGATGTTTCTGGTTGGTGACGATTCTCAGTCCTGCAGTGATGCTGAGGTGTTTAAACACTCCAGCAGCACTGCTGTGGCTGATCCCCTCATACCAGCACAACTACAACACACTAACACACCACCACCATGTCAGAGTCACTGCAATGCTGAGCGCCACCCAAATAATCGCTGCTCTGTGGTGTTCGGAGCACTGAAGAACAGTGTAACAGGAGGTTAATGAAGTATACAGAGAAACAGATGGAGCACAGTCTGTAATTATAGAACTACAAAGTGCTCCTATATGGTCAGTGGAGCTGATATAATGGACAATGAGTTTAAAAGCAATGAGTTGTTTTAATGAAGCTGTTGGTCACAGTTATTATTTTATTAATTTATTATTTATGGTTAGTTACAACATGTGTGTAAAGAAAAAGCCATTTGTATAGGAGTCCAGATTCAGATGAGCTTCTTCTATTTGTCCACTAGATGGCAGTGTAGACTACCATGACCACAGTTAATGAAACCCCGAGGTGGACAGACTCCTGGTTTGCAGTGCTTATAAATGGTACATTTAGCTCTGTATTTGCAGGGGTTTTAAGAAATATGTGATTTCCACAGTGGAGATATTGGTGTCTTGGTCGGGTGACTAGCAGCACTGCGTTCCTGAAGAAGGGGGTTATGGTGATTCCAGGACGAGGGTGGTGTTGGTGATTCCACGCCGTCCTTCACAGACATATGGTGACCGCAGTGTCAGCTGAGCTGGTCGGTTGCAATGTCAAGTGCAACTGTTAAGGCCTTGTCAGCTCCAGACTGCCCACTCACTGCTCACCTGCTGACCATAAATAACTCCTCTCCGGCGTTCCACAGTGATGCTCTCAGCCTCAGTCATACAATTCACTCTTACTTTTAACTTCCACAGAATAAGGAATGAGCTTTGTTTATGAGTGATGTTTAATTCAAATGTAGGTATTTATTCTATTATGTGCTGCTGGTGACATATATATATATATATAGCCCAGCAAATGTCCCTTTCAGTGCTCATAGACACTGGACACACTGCAGTTCTAGAGGCTCGTGAGGGACTCATACACTGATCAGCCTGCCTAATATTGAGTAGGTTCCTCCTAGTGCTGTCACAACAGATCTGATTATTCAATGCATGGACTCCACAAGATCTCTGAAGCTCTGTTCTGTGGGATCTGGCACCAGGATTCGGCAGCAGTTGCGAGGTGTGGCGTCTATGGATCACATCAATGAGGCTTATGTGCCCACAGCCCTGTGGCTGGTTCACCAGTTGACCTTCTGTTAGGTACTGACCACTGCATACCTGAAACACCCCACAAGACCTGCCTGATGTTTTGGAGATTTTCTGACCCAGTTGTCCAGCCATCACAATTCGACCTTTGTTAAAGTAGTCAGATCCTTATTCTGGCCCATTGTTCCTACTTTTAACACACCACCCTCAAGATCTGGCTGTTTATCTGCTGCCTAAACTATCCCTCCCTTTGACAGATGATGCCGTAGATGAAGAGTACCAATGTTTTTCACATCACTTCTCAGTGGTGGTAATGTTATGGCTGATCTGTATATATTTTCATTTCATTTGTACGTGACCGTTCAGCCATTCTCTTAAAATTGTCTTTAAGACTGATATATGTTATCTGTTCTGATTGGCTGTGCTGTATGATGCCTCATTCCAACAGCAGTGCTGGCTAAAACACTCCTTCTAACTTTAACATGAATGGGCGAGGCTATATAGCTTTAGGCTTAATAGGCAGTTATACACTGACTGACCATAATATTAAGATCACTGACAGGTGAAGTGAATAATATTGATTATATCATTATAGTGTTACCAGTGAAGGGGGGGGGGGGGGGGTGCATCAGGACACTAATGCGTTGGAAGTGTAAACATAAGGGTCTGAGCCACTTTGACAGGGGCCAAATTGTGAGGGCTAGACGACTGGGTCAGAGCATCTCCAAAATGTTCTCGGTATGCAGTGGTCAGTACCTACCAAAAGTACTTTAAGTAAGGACAACCAGTGAACGAGACACAGGGTCTTGGGCACATAAGGCTCACTGATGTGCCAGCCCATCTTACTGCAGCACAAACTGCAACTAAATTCTTTCAAATGACATGTCTTGGTCTTGTGGAGTTCACAACCCACACAATATTAGTTGCAGTTTTAATATTTTGACTGCAACCATAAATGCATTGATATTCATGACTTAACAAAAGTGAATTTTTAAAGCTGTATTGAAGTTTTGTCCTGATTGGCTGTCAGATTTCCCTAATCTGGTATTCTGTTGCTACATTTCCAGCATTTGGCTGATACTCCTATTCAGAGCAATTGACATATGAATTATGTTACACATGTAAGTGAATGTAGTGTTATGCTGGTCTTACATCAAACTAATTTCACTACCACAGATGAATTTCCAATGTCTAAATAAAATCATGTGAGCTCCTGTCATCTCAAATTCTCATTCCGAAACAATCAACTGTGTTTTACTATTGTATGAGTTTTAAGTCTAGACTTAAGCACATCACATAGACATTGAGAATAGCCAATAGGTGAGCACTCTCCAGCACATAAAATGATCAATCTAATTTAATGAAATCTCAAAAGGAATCTATTTGCAGTCTTGGAAGATTCTTCGTCTTTGAAAAATCATAGTCTGTGACTAAGAACTCTTGGTTTAATGACCAGTTGTCTTCAGATGTGAGGGAGTGGCAGACTTTAGTGTTTTTAAAGTATTTTCAGTCTTCTAGTGTGTGGTTAGCATTAGGACTCTTACTCAAAGTACATTTGTAGTGTGGTATGCTTGGAGAATCAAACCCTTGTTTGAATGGGAACCAACCACGAATCTATCAACTGTTGCGTAAAGTGAGTGGTATAAAGGAGTGGACATTCACATATTTTCTTTCTACTTTTACTGCAGTGTCTAATAAGATCAACTGAAAAAGTAATCACTAACCCCAAGAACATGCAACTTAAGTGCCATCATTCAGATGAGACATATTTGCATCTGAATGCAGGGTCCAGCACTCAGGAGCAGCTAAATTAACTAATAGAGGACATGCCAAGTCTTGCCTTGTCCAATTTTACCCATCCCCAATCACCCAGCAGCTGTTAGGCTGAATAAATCAATAGACGCTCTACAATGGAATAAAATGACACAGAGGACTCAGTACACCCATCCCGACTGAACCCTTCCCTTACCATAGGGCTTAGAGGATGCTTATTTAAATCCATGGTCGCAGCATTTGGTGATCACTTGACCGAAATGCCTCTTTAATCTCAGCTGGATATGGCAAGGTCATGTGTTTGTGGTCTTCTAGGAACCCGCCTGCCCTACCCATATTCCAATCCTAACCACTGCTGGGGTTTAAAATAGCGTTCATCAAATCAGTTGCTTTTAGAAGCGAGTTGCAGGCTCTTGCATCAGGAGTGATTGTGCTGTGTCATGTGCTACAGGAAACTGGTGGATGTGACTGTGGTCCCAGGAGGGAACAGGTGCTGAGGGGACAGCAGAGCAGCGGCATGCCTACCCCCCACCCCACACGCCCTTTTGTATTACCCTCAGAGGAGCCTGTAAATCCTTATGCCCTTGTGTGAGAGTGTGTGTGTGTGTGTGTGCGTACAACAGATGCCCATTTCTGGTCAACTGGATAATGGCGACTCAGAGCAGAAGGATGGGGAAACCTATTTAGAGAGAAAAAAAGCATTGCAGACTGATGAGGTAATGCAATTACTACAGTCTCTCTCTCTCTCTCTCTCTTTCTCTCTCTCTCTCTCTCTCTCTCTCCCTCCCTCATATAAGGCCTTACAAGCCTCATTGGGAACAGGACCCCTGATAAAAAGCTAAAAGAGCTGCCATGAAACTGTTCATTGTGAGAAGCAGAAATGTGGACGTTGAGGGAGGTGAAGTCATCCTTTGTTACTCGTGGGTTTTCTCTGGCTAATCATGCAGCCTCTGAGCTGTGTTGGTGTAGGCTCTAAGCTGTATTGTGTGCTGAAGGTGGTAAGGTCACCAACACTGGGACAATTCCAACACCCTCAGCCCGCCCACACCGCCCCTACAACCCTTAAGACACATTGGCTGAGATTTCTAGAGTGGATTTTTTTTTTTTTGTATTTGCCCCTTCTTGATTTCCTTACTCACTGCATATTTGTTTTGATGATTGGACAAAATGTGCTATCCAATAAAAGGAAACTTATTAAACACATTTCTCATCCCTGAAAGCCTACCAGTATATCTGAGTTAAAGCAGGTCTCAATAAAAGGCTGATTCATTTGTTGGATAACTTTGTGCTATTTGTCTAAATTCGACGATAGGCACTAATGAAAGGAGCTTTTATAACATCCCATTCTAAATTCATAGGCATTAATATGACATTGTTCACTCCTGTGTTGGTGACTTCTTGTTGGTGGCATCCTATGATAGTACCACGCTGGAATTCTGTGAGCTCTTTAGAGCCACCCATTCTTTTATTATTAGGCAGACTGCACGGCTAAGTGCTTGATTTTACACTCAATACTCAATGAAACACCTAAATTCAATGATTAAGAAGTGTGTCCTAATACTTTTGTCCATATAGTGTATATAAATCAAACAAAATGTAAAAAATACACAGTTCCATAATTAATTTGTCTTTGGAAGAGAGTTTACTGGTTTCACTGGTTTATATTATTGGTCAATTTTGTACAATTTGTTAATTTAATAAAAAAATCAGAAACTCAAAACATTTTTGCACAATGTTTTATTTATTCTAGATTGTATTTGTGTGTGTACAGGTGTGGGTGTCCAAAACAGGTGCCAACACAAAGGTTGTTTTATGTATTGTTTAGAAACTCACAACTGTACTGTGTCATTCTGTTCATTTCTGAGAAATTCAATGATAAGAGAATCTTAAAGTAGATAAATTAGCTATGAGCTTCCATTAAGACATTCAGCTACCAAGCAGATATTTTGGATTAGCTAGGCACAAATATGCAACAAAAATTATGCTCCCTTCTTCCTTCCTACGTTCATATTTTCGTTATCAATTACTGATATAAAGGCCACAACAAAATAACTCAATAAATATAACTAGATTGAAAGTTTGCGCGTGTTGAGAGGGTAATGCCTTTAGAATGACATTACTCTTCACCAGAAGACCAGGAGTCACCTTCTTCAATAGAGTCATCTGATTGGACAGCCTCCACCACTCCATCCTTAGCGTCTTTGCATTGTGGCAGTTTAGCCTTTGGCATCTCCTGCTCTTCCATTTCTTCTTCCTCCTCCACCTCCTCATCCTCCTCTGACTGACCTGTAGAAATCTCATTCTCAGGTTTCCCATTGGCTGGTTTTAGGCTTCCCATCTCTCCCCAGTCTTCCCCAAAGGCCACGCTCTGGTTTGAATGTAGGGTGTCAGGTGTGTACCTCTCAGTCTCTGTTGGCTCATTTGAGTCATATGTAGCAGCCATCTCAAATTTTGTCATATTCCAGATGTCTTCCTTTATGCTTGAACTAAAGAAGCTGTGGGTATCGTTTTCCTTTTCCTTAGTTTGTGGTTCTTCATTCAGAACATTGCCTTGGAAAATATCCATCTTTTCTGATGCTTCATCTTTCTCCATCTCGTTGAGGTCTTCCGCAGCACTGAGGATGTCATGGGATGCTCCTGTGATTACATCTGGATGGTCCAAAATCTCAGGTTCCTGCATTTGAGGAACACTGCTGTCATTTTCGTCCATTCCACTGCTGCTTTTCTCCACTGCAAGTTGCTGTTCTTCCTGGTTTTGACCTACATTCTCCCATTCTGCTGTCTGAGGAGTGATGTTGTCTTTAAAAAAGTCCTCCCCAAAACTCCTTTCCATTGCCTCCTCCAGAAAGCCTGTGAAGGACACTGAATCATTTTTCTTTGATGCTTCACCAACAGTAGTGGCATTGCTGGAATCTAGCTGCTCGGTTGAGACTTCTGAATGACCAAGGAGCTGAGAGCACTGGCTAGCATTAGGAGACTCATCCTCTGAGCTATTGGACTCTTCCAAGTCTGAGTGGTCTACGTTGGTCTGGCTGTCTGGCCGGCTGTTCGGCCCGCTGTGTAGAGAAAGATAATCTGTAAAATCTGCATGAGTGAGCGTGGACTGATTTGATTGCTCATCTTCCTCTTCTTTTGTATGGGACTTTTCTTTGGTCATAGGTGTTTCAAATGGAAACACATCCGAATGTGAGGTCTCTGTTGGTGGCATTTCACAGGGCTCCTTTACAGGAGCTTCTTCTTGGAATGCTTCTTCAGGCTGTGGTGCCTCTGTGAGTAGGGGGGAATGGTCAACATTTGTCTTCACTACATCTTCAGACTTGTTTTGTGTGAAGAAGTCCATGTCAACATTTTCAGTGTTCTCATTATCAGTGGCAGTGTCATCCTCATCAATGCTGGGCTGCTCACCTGGAAGAGTATGCTGCTCATTAGCCTCCTTGGTTTCACTGAGGAAACTCTGACTCCAGTCTTGTAAATGTAAGCTCTCGTCCTGGTTAAGTTCCTGGTTACTCTCCTTTTCTGTCTCTTCCATAGTCAGACCAACATCTTCTCCACTCTCCTCGAAGTTCCTCGAGTCATTTACAGAGGGATCCATCAAACTATCATCCGTCAGTGTGTTGACAATGATGTCCGGGTCACCACCATAACCTTGTAGATCATCTTCCAGAGGCTCTACAGGCTCCTCATTGGGTATCTCATCAACATTCTCTTCTACCACAGTTTGAGCTTGGGATTCGTTCATGACTACATCATCTGACTTGATAATCTCTGGCTCCTCAGACAGGTCCTCCATTGTGTCAAAGCGCTTGGCAGAGGTTTGACCCCACATTAAGACCCCTTCATGTTTCTCCCTTTCCTCCTCGCTGTCACTGGGCTCACTCACTCCCATATGAGAAGCCTGAGCGTTGGCCTCTGCCTCCTCATCACTTTTGTAGTGGATCAGGGGGCGAGTGTCCGCTAAAGTGTTCTCCTGAGCATAGCTATCTACCTCACCAGGATCAGTTCTCCACGAAGCAGAGATGTTTAATGACTCATCTTCATCACTCTGTATCTTATCCTCCTCTGTGTGATCTTCATCTAACATGTGCTCTTTGTCATAAGTCTCTATCATTAACTCCTCTGCTTGCTCAGCAGGTTCTGAGTTCCCGTGAAGATTAACCTCTCTCTCTGGATCAGAAGAATCCTTTACCATATCTTCATACCCTGCGTTGGTGAGGCTTCCATTTCTGAAAGCGAAATCTTCTTCCACCTTCTCCTCCTCATCCCCATTAGTCACATTCTCTTCCTTTCTCTCTTCCACCTTTTTCTCTTCAGTTTCAGAAGAGGTTTCATTCTTCTCTTCTTGCAGTTCAACGTCAGAACAATGATCTTCCTGCACTTCAGTACCACAATGATCAACTTGAACCTCATCTTTCATTTCTTCAGACCTGTCCATTCTCTCACACCTTTCTACTGACACGTTCTCTATTTCAGGTTCGATTTCAAGCAACTCTTCTTCAGGGACATTGCTAGCACTCTCTATTATATCTACCATCTCTCTGGAATGCAACATCATTTGCTCGAATAACGGTGAAGCTAGGTCCTCAGTGTTTTCACCAAGCTGTTTAGAATCTGTTACTGCAGCATCTACACTGCATTCTTGTGTGTAATTATCACTGATGGTCTGTGACACCAGCTCTAGCTCTACCTCAGAAACTTCATCTTTCTCCTCTGGTACCGCTGTATCGTTTTCCTCCCAGGCAAACATGGGTGCATGTGATATTTGAGCCATCTCAGTAGACACCTCAGTCTCCTCTTCTTCTTCATTGTCAGAACCCTTTGTATCCTCTGTGTGTGGAGTAAAGGACACCTCTCTCTCTGGAGTTTGGGGAAGGCTACTCAGATGTCCAGCTGGCAAGCTAATCAATGCTGCTTCTTCAGTGCCAGATGTATCCTGTCCAGCTTTTGATTGATTCTCAATAGGGATCTCCTGTGAGTCTTCCTCAACATGTGAACTGGGTATGGATCCTAGCCCATCTACAGCAATAGGAACCACAGAGACAGAAACGGCAGTGTCATAGCTTGCTTCTTGAGCTTCCTCAGTTGGGAAAGGAACAGAGCCGGTTCCAGTGAGAGACCCTGTTGGTGTAGTTGTGGATGTTCCTTCCAGTTTTGTTGTCTCTTCACTTAAAGCAGTTTTCTCCATTTCAGTCATCTGCACCCTCTTGGGTGTCTCCTGAGTGCTTTGTGTCAGGCTTTGTGACAGAACTGGAGTCATGAGGTCAGCTTTAGAATGTGAGATTGATCTAGAGGTTGTAGACAGCAGACTGCTGAAGTGGCTGGATGCTGAGGTGGCCTGAGTGCCTGGATGAGTCCTGTGGGGCTTGGAGAGTGCTTCTGTAAATGAAATGGGAAGATGGTAAGAATAGGTTTGCCTCACTGGTGGATCTAGTGTTTCAGATGTAACATACACAACATGGGCAAAAGTATTGGAACAGCTGCTCTTTTTCTTTTCTTTTTGTTTCAAATTCAGGGGTATTAAAAAGGACATTATCCTGCTTTTGTCCTGAGAAGATTGCTGTGGAGCATTGCTGTGAGCATCTGATTGCATGCAGTGACCAGAGCATTTCGTGAGGTCAGGATCTTGGATTATCACCACCTCATCTCCAACTCCCCAAGTCATCCCAAAAGTATTGGATGGAGCACCATCCATCATTCCAAAGAACACAGTTCCACTGCTCCACAGTGCAATGCTGAAGGGCTTTATACCCCTCTAACCCACACCTGGGATTAGGCATGGTGCCAATAGGTTCATGTTTATCTGCTCCAGAGAGTCCTATTCTATTCTAAGCTGTGTGTGTGTGTGTGTGTGTGTGTGTGTGTGTGTGTGTGTGTGTGTGTATGTGTGTGTGTGTGTGTGTGTGCATTTGCACTGTGTCAGCAATGGGTGCAACTTAAAGTAGCTGAAAGGATTCATTAGAAGAAGTGTCCACAATCTTTTGGACATACAGTGTTAGTTGCTATAGTGTTCAGATATGCTGCAACATGCAACAGCATCCATAAAGGATTGTTTTATGGTGCCTTAATTAGCATTGGTTGTTCTTGATCAGCATTGGGATGCAAGGATAAAGCTGAATGAGACAAAATAGATGTCTGATTAAGGGAACTTACTCTATTAGATATGGCATGGTCATATTGAATAAGCACGGTCATAGAGCCCTCGTCCATCTCCCAGAGGAATTATCAGGATACACAGTTGAACCTCAGTAATGGAGATATATTGATCTCCTCTAGTTTCCCTCTGCCTTCATTACTGGAAATGCAGCCATCTGGTCTAGTGACTGATGGGGAGTCTGCTAACATCACTAGAGCTGACTCAATTTAGTAGAGTAGATACCCACCCCCACACACAGACACACTGTGTTCCTCTTGACCACCACAGGCACTAATGTGAATGAGCACGGAGACGTTTGTTATCAGTGTCATTCAGGATCTCTGAGGCGGAATGCAGATTTTACTTTGTCTTCTTCGCTTTATGATCCTGAATGCCAAAGCTGGTAAAATGACTCAGATGTGTAATAAAGTATATTTAAAAGGGCAAAAAACAAAAATCACCTAAATAGGAGGCTGTCTGGACGCTGGTCTTGCTTGATGATTGGTTGTGAACTCTCAGGCTCTCAGTATCCAGCAAAGCTCTGAAAAACATGCAGGACAAACATGGCAACAATGTTATGACTAAGCGCAATCATGTAATGATGCAGTAGTTACTTAGCTTGAACCTTCCACAACATGCCCTGAAAGGCAACGATTTCTTAAAGGTGCAACAACCCTCCTAAGAACATTGATTTGTAAAGAGATTTTTTTGATACTTTGCTGTTTGAGAGTAATGTGAAGATGTGTGAACTGCATTCAACAGGGGTTCGATTTCACTGATGAAGGATTTTCGACTGTTGTGTGTGTGTGCGTGTGTGTGTGTGCGCAGGAATGAGCTTTTATAAAACACAAAGGATGAATAAAGTAAAGGGGCAGGAAGGCTTTTGTTGCCCCTGAGCAGCAGGCCAGAGCCTGAGTGTGTTGTTATGGAAATGAAGTTTCACATTTGTTATTGTCAGACCATCTGCAGCACAAAGGCCACCATTGGCGCCTTTATCTAATCACACATTAGGAGTAGCATATCTGTTGGATGTTGGTTATCTGAGCAGACAAAATTCTTATTCCTGTTTCACACATGGATTATTCACATTCCAGAATATACAACCCCAAGCTTTCTCTGTTATGGGAATTTTATTTTTATGGAAAAATGTTACTATAATGGATGTGAGTCCACATGTTTTATACACCTGCTAACAAGGATAACTACCATAAAAACTGTGTGATTAGTTCTTTCTTTCATATCTGACAGTGTTATTTACCTAAAAGATATAAGTAATAAAGTGGCATACTACAGTTTCTAGTCAAACATTTGTCAAAGAACCAAAGAAGATGATGAGCAGGATCAGAACTGGTGTATCCTGTCCTCTTAAAAATGAATGTTTCTAAATGGTTCTTAAACTTTTCCTAGAATCTTTACATTAAGTGTATGTACTTTACAAAGTCACCTCATATTTGCACTTGTTTACAGAAAAAACATGTTCTTTAAAAAATCTAAAATTATACTTTTACCATACGATCGCTCCAAAGAACCTTTGTGACCCCTTTTTATTTTTAAAAACATACTTTTAAAGGTCTGAATGCATTGCAAATTGTGCAGATTGCCCACCCTAGTCACTCTAGACCCTCTGAGCCTCTTGTTTTTTCAGCCTGCCTCCTAACAGATGGGTGAGGGGCAGTGCTAGATGGCAGATAAGCCCATTTAGAGTCACTTATCTAAGGTCTAAGGTTACCCCTTTTCAGGACAGCTGAATTAGCTCATTCAGACACACATTTATATCAGTGACACCTCTAAAGACTACATGTCCTGTAGTTCACAGCAGCCATGTTCCTCCCTTAATTGCAGGAGTGGTGTAATAGAGTGTTGAAACACTGCGAGGGAGTGACTGGGACAAACAGACTTCCCAAATGCCATGTTATTACCGCCAATCTGTTATGATTTGTTTTCCTAAAGGAAGGAGAAAATGAAGGAGGAGAAAGATGATTACCTGTAAGTGGCCACCTCCAGTCCCAGACACATCTTCATCTGGAGCAAGTTGCGTCTGTCTACCAAAAGGTCGCCTATCTGCTCCCTGAGGTCCACTTTCTCTGCTTCCAGGCCCTCCACCTGAGCCTGTACACACAAGAAGAGATGAAGAGCAGTTCGGCACAGCCACCCAAAGCACAACCCGAATGTCTTCCATTCTGTGGTCAATCATTTTTTTTATAACCCATTTACTCATGCCCTATCTTGAGGAATTCAGGTCAGCCCTACAAAGCCATTAATAAACTGTTCTGTGGTCAGTGGTTCTCTGGTGATTAAGTACCACTAGATAAGTGTAATGGACACCATCAGCCTATTTCGAGAATCAGAACACTGTCACTTTGTGTGCTGTCTAATATGACTAAAACAGTGAGTAAGAAGGCTCATCAAGGAGTCTATGGCTTCATTTTGTGTTAGATCAATGCAGATAATTCACTTGAAATGGCACTTTTGTGTTTAAGGAATGTTGGTTGCAGCCTCAGATAGTGCTCCTTTTCCTTGTAGACTGTCTTTATGTTTGCTTCCTTTCAGCTGAGCTTGAACAAAAAACAGTGGCAGGAAATCCAGTCATTGTTTTTGGCATTAAACATACTGTAACTTCCACTATGAATGCTTTAACTATTAATGCACATTAATGACGGAATGACACCTCAAAGCTAATGCCATGACCCTAATGACTGCTCGAACAATAGGACTACACATTATTTGGACAAAATGATTGGGGCACTTGCTTATTCATTATTCCTTCTGAAATCAAGAGTTTTAAAGAGAGTTGATGCTGCTTTTGTTGGGGTAACTGTCTCTACTGTCCAGGGAAGAAGGCGTTTTACTAGATTTTGGAGCATTGCTGTGAGGACAAGACCGTTATAGAGGTATTATACCTCTCTAGCCCACACATTTCATTAGGCATGGTGACAACAGGTTCATGTTTATCTGTTTCAGAGAACTCTGCTCCTATTTTGGTGGCAATACTCTACAGGGACTAGACAAGCTGTATGTGCACATTTGTACATCTTAACTTAAAGTGGCTGAATGCAAAGTACAAGGGGGCGTCCACACACATTTGAACATGTAGTTCTGTAAAGTTGCCATCTTGGAGGTACACTGTTTGCTTGGGTCTATTTGACTGTAAAAGCAAGTTGCAGGGTTTTTATTCTTACCTGAAGTTTTTGAAGCTCTTGATTCTGCCTGCTTCTCTGCTGGGCCACGTTCTTCTCCAGAAGCTCCCTCTTGGCCTTTGTGCTCTCTATCTCCTTGGCTAAATCTTGCACATGTAGCTGATTCTCCTTCTTCTCCTGGCTGATCTGTGCCATGTGAGCCCTTGCCTGGGTCAGGCTGTCCTCCAGCTGCTCTACTTGTCTCTGGTACACACCTGCCGCCTCCTGCCATGCCTGGGCCGCTCTCTGTGAGTAGTCTTCTCCCAGTTCCCGGAGGCTGAAGGTTTGCTTGTGCTGAGGGGCCATTAGTACAGGCTTTGAGAGGACAGTTGTGGACTTCAGGCTTTCCATCTCCTCCTGGTGGACCTGCACCTGCAGTGTGACCTCCTTCTCAAGATGGGCTGCCTGTTCTCTCAGCCAAATCTGCGTCCTCCACTCGTCCTCAAACTTCTTCTTGCTTTCTGCAAGTTTTCTCTTAGCTTCGTCCTGCGCAGCCCTTTCCTTTTGTCTCTGAGCATTCAGTGCTTCCATCTCTTCCAACAGATTGCTCACCTCCATCTCCACGCGGTCCTTCTCCATCCAGGCAGCCTGGACCTCTCTCCTGGCCAGATTAAGGGCTTCCTCCTGGATTTGCTTTTGACCTTTGGTGGTGTTCCTGTTTCTGTGTAGTGCCTGGATCTCCCCACGCAAAAGCTGATTCTCTTCCTCCAGCAGCTTCACACGGCCCAGGTAGGACTCTAGCCTCCTGTTCAACTCCAGCATCTGGTACTTCTCCTCTCCGACATGAGGGAGAAGCTGCCGGACACTTGTTATCTCCATTGCAGTGCAAGGCAGCCTGGTTCAATTCCTACTGTAGTCTTTGTGTCTATGTTTGAGTGCCTGTTGTCTGTTTCGAAAGACTGGCTCCAGGGTCAGGTGCCTCCAGAAACCTCGTGGCAACTGCTTGAATGGCCAGCACAGGGAGACACTTTCATAGTAAGGGAATCGAGGGGGAGGGCCGAGGGGACCTGGAGGAGGGGTTGGGAGAGGGAGAGAAAGCAGTGATGTCATTTGTGAGTTAACTCTAGCACTGCTGGAACATGTCTCTCTGTAATTAGAGGCAGTCAAGCACAAATACAGCCTATGTTTTATTGCAGTACAGACCTAAAAAAATGTTATATGGTCATTATCATATATACACTGAGCGCACCCACACATGTGCCCAGAGCAGTGGGCAGCCTCTGCTGTGGCACCCAGGGGGCAGAGAGGGTTAAGGGGTTTGCTCAGGTTGAATAGCAACAGCCAATAGTGGCAGGTGGGCAAACCTGGGTATTGAACCTACAGATCTGTTATCAGTAACCCAGTGCTTTAAATATCAGTTTTTTATAAATAGAGGATAAGCCTAGTGGAATATTTAGCAAGGAGTTAACCAGTATATAAATTATACCCAATACCACTAGTTAGTAAAGGCATCATTTTGATCACAGACATGGCTTGGTAGTCCACTACACTCTTTACTGCTCCACCCTGTGGTCAAAAGGCTAAATTATAAACTGTGACCTGGCCCAGTTCAGGGGACTTCTGTACTTTGTACACTTTGTGGACAAATAAGACAAATATGGCTTTAAAGAAAATGTACACACTCACAGTCCAACAACCACAATTAGGTAATGTTATTTTCAGCAAAGAGCAATATCTCCACTGGTACATCACTGCAACGGTTCAGCTGAACTGACCAGGCACTTTCAACATATCTGATGTTCTTCACTGGATGTTGAAGTACTTGGTGTGGAAAGTTGCTGCTCGTAAATTTCCTTCCTCTTTTGGCATTTATTGAATGTCAGAGCAAGAGGTAATCCAAACACTGCTTACAGTTGACCTTCTATTTTCTAGAAAACTCCACATTGATGTTATCATGAAACATGAAAGGGCTGTCAGGAATACTCAGGTTATGTATTGGATGCACATTAAAATTAAACTATATATTCATATATATTCAAAGGAAAGCAATGGAGGTATTAGAAGATTAAGAGACTATATAATGCACAAATAAATATTCAGTGATTAAGTATGAATAAAATAATTAAATTTATAATAAATAAATTGATAAAAATACAAAATAAACAAAAATATTTAAAATAAACAGCCAAATGCAATACAAAAATGTAAAGCTAATAAACTAATTATAACTGAAGTAATAATACAATATTTATAAAATAATTAAAAATTCTTCTGAATTATTATTAATAAATACTATATTATTACTATATTATTAAAATATACAAATATAATATTAAATATAAAATAAGCTATATAAAACATTTGATGTAGCTTATATTTTATATAGCTTATATTTTGCTTTTTATAAAATAATGCAAAAACTCCATGACTCTATTTAGAAGTGGATGTACTGTATGACAAAACAGGATGCATTGAAGAATTTAGCATGTTTCCAAAGTTAGTGCTTTCCCAGGTGTGACCCAATGCCGAGCCTTTCACCACACATAACAGAAGTGGCAGTTCAGGGTAACATCGCAGAGTATCTCCTTGTGTGTGTAGCAGACTGTGGGGTCTGTCTATAGTGGTAACATGGAGGAAGAGGTGCCGTATTCTACAGTGGTTTTTAACAGATTTGACGACGAAAAGCCCAGAGGTGAGTTTTGCTTTTTCGTCCTATAGTTGAAACGGTCAGTGACGTGTAGAATATGACTGCATTATCACTTGGTTGACAGATGGTTCAGAATATGACATATTGACTATGAATACATTAAAAGCCAAAGAGCTTTACGTGAAACTGACCAGACTACAGGAAACTACAGGGAAAATAAATGTAAGGAAGTCTTGTTTTTTTTTAAAAAAGAGCTGGAACAAACGAAAAAAGCCCTGCTTTAATTCTGTTTCTGTGTCTGAGAAGAAGCAGAGCCAGTTGAAGAGGTGGTATATGCAGAAGTCAAGAGGAATACAGAGGGTCCAGCTCCACAGATCAGCCCTGAGCCTACAGGTAAGTGTTCTGATGTCATTTTAGCTGAATTAAGAGTATGGCAATGGTGTGACGTTTTTTTTTTTTGTTAGTTTGATTAAAAACTATTCAAACATCTGAAAGTGTTACGTTAGATATTTTACCATTACTGTTAAGATTTGACTGCATTCATTCATAAGTGCATTAGTGAGGTCAACTACTGATGTTGAATGTTGACTTTGGATCACAGACCCTTACATGACAGTCAGAGAACACAGTTCCACTGCTCCACAAACTGATAATGCGGCGATTTCACTCCCTCAACCAAACACTTGACTTGGTGACCTTAGGCTAAGAGGCAGCTCTAGAACATTCCTTATACAGGAAGTGAGGTTTTATGACTGTGTCTGCAATGTATTACATGTGTCAGCAATGAATGGGCCTTGAGAAGCCAAGAATACTTGTGGATACTTATAATGCATATAATAGATATGGTTGATTATGTGTATATAATCATATGTGAAAGAGTTGTTCAGTTCCACTGTCTACTGTATCTCATTGTATACATCCTTTTGAGCTAATCACCATATACACTGCTTTTCTGTTTCTGTTGTTAAACTCAGTGAAAACGAAGCATACATATACTTGTGTATTCTTGTCTAGTCCCTGTTGAGAGGTATTGCCAATAGAATAGGACTCTCTGGATCAGATAAACATGATCCAATTGGCACCATGCCTAATGCCAGGTTTGAACTAGAGTATACGGTCTCTGGAATAATAAAAATGTATTAATAAAATAAATTTAAAAAAAAATTGATAAACAAAACAAAAAATATTTAAAATAAACAACCAAATGCAATAATTTTTTTGAAGCTAATACACTAATTATAACTAAAGTCTGTGGAATAATAAAGTAGGGTGGTAATCATTCAACATCCTGACCTCATTAACGCTCTTGTCGCTGAATGCAGTAAAAGCACTTCTTCAAAATCTTGTAGAAAGCCTTATTTGGACAAGATACACAGTTACTTCAACAAAAGCGTTTTAGAAGAAACAATGAACAAGCAGGTGTCCCAATATTTTTGTCCACATAGTGTGCATATATATGTAATAAACATTTATACTGTAAGTACCATATTTGAAAAGGACCAATTTCTGTATGGCTATATGGGGAATGTTTGACATATGTTGTAAACAGCCTTCAACCTGAGGTCTATGACCAACATTTTCAATCCCACTGGCTGTGTTCTCTTGTAGAGGGAGTGGTGGCATCCCGCACCCCATCGTACAGACAGGCTACAGTTTGCCTGGGGCTGCTGAGTGTTTGCTTACTCGCAGGTGTAGTGGGAATGGCTGTATTCAGTAAGTATAAACAGTCCTGCACCGTCCCATCTGAAAGTGTACCACATTCCGCTAGATGTACCGGCCACAAATGAATACACTGCCAGTAGTGAATTCTGTTGAGTAGGCCCAACCCGCTTCCATCATGACATGACCCACAACATACTTCTCTTTTTCTATAGACATCCTCCAGGTTTCAAACTACAGAAGCGTTTTGGTGAGAGAACTTCAGCAACTGAATGGCACTTGGCTGCAGAAGCACCTCAGCATGGCCAGTGTCAATCAAGCCCTGGAAGAGGTGAACCACAATTTAACCACTGACAATCATCTTCTGCAGGCGCTTTACACCAACGAGAGCTCAGCACACAGGAAGGTGCAAAGCGAGAAGGCAGCACTGGAGAGAGAGAGAGAAGAGTTGACTGTACAGAGAGATCAGTTCAACAACACCCTGAGGTCCATCATTGGATTTAGGACTTTTCCAGTCAGTGAGTTCTGTCAGTTTCAGGACGGAGGTAGGAGAAGCTCTCTTTTTTTGGTATAGAACACATTCATAATGCCATATCGAGCAATTCTGAATCAAATCCATGTGTTTTCTCCAGCAGAGATTCACTGTGAGCCCTGCAGGAAGAACTGGGTTCAGAACGGCTCTAGTTGTTACTTATTCTATAAGGATTATTACTGGAAATCCTGGAAAGACAGCCAAACGTACTGCATTGAAATGGGAGGACAGCTAGCTACCATAGAAAGCAGAGAGGAACAGGTACGTCTCAAAGTTCATCCGGACACTAATCTCTGTGTTGATGGTCAGATGGTATTAGTAAACTGAATATCTCAGTTTTAGTAGCATGTCTGCACTTGTTGAGGAGTCATTTGTTGGTTGTAGCATAACTCCTTCTGGTGTCCTTTTACACACAGCTGATGATTGGGTAGTGATGTGGTAATATCATGGTATCAATTTATAATTGTGTATCAATGAAATTTCTTAGATTACTAAATAACTAAGTACACTAAATAATTATTAAAGTTGCAAGGCAACAATAAAATGGTAAAATGATAGTAAAAGTGTAGTAGTACATTTATTTATATAAATAAATTATATATAAGTAAATAATTAATAAATACATGATTAAGGTGTGATTTATAATAAAAGATTAAATCTGCCTTTTTTATATATTGTATGCAAAAATGAATCAACGTTATAACTGCTCATCTTGAAACATCATTAAGTAAATTGATATAAATACTCTGGGTAGTCGTGCCAAAAGATCATCCACCACTGTTCTGTTACTTTTACATGGATGCTTACCAACAGGCAAATGTTTTCACCTTCTTGTTCACCTTGTCATGGCCTTGTCCACCTTAAGATCTTCATGTTTCATAAAAAATAAATCAGCAATTCTTCACAGGTAATCAAACCATTACAGCTAATTTATCATTTCTAACAATGGGTCAATTCTTTTATACCAGTTTTTGGTATAGATGCTTGGTGTTGCTATTGCCTGGGGGGTGGAGCATGTCTGAATGAGGAGAAAAACTAATTTTACAACAAAATACATCATTCTAAAAGATTATGAGGGGGCAGTACTGTGAGAGAAGTACTGTGAGCCACGAGAATTAAGTGGACACAAGGGGACATATTATATATAGTGTCCACAGTGCTTCTAAAACATTATTTATGTATACTGTGTTTGTCCATGACAGGGTGGACACATCTTATAGTTGTGTCATAAAGAAAGTCTCCTGCTGACAAATATGACTTGTTTACTGTGTAGTCTACAAGTCATATATATATACTCTTGGTATATATACACTTTTGGTTCCATAAAGAAGCATGTTTGTAATAGAGATGTGTGTGTATGTGTGAAGAACCTCTAAATTGATAATAAATAATAAAATGATTACTGATTTGCAGTAAAGCTGCTCTATGTCCACACCTCTTGTTAAAAGTGCTATGCAGTAACATTCCATTAGGAAGTATGAATTATTATAGAATTATCACATCATTACCCAGTTATTACCACCATGTGAAATACTACCCTTCATCTAAAATGTGCTTATCCTTTCTACACATTTAGGAGTTTATCATGCAGTACACAACCTTTTATTATGACACGTATCATGGGTACTGGATCGGACTTTATAAAAAGAGTAAAATATGGACATGGACCACTGGTACTACGCTTACAGACGGGTAAGAATTAAGAGACCATTCACCTCACAACAGTTGGGACTGGGGACAGATAACGCGAGGAAGCTGAATCTGTGCATTTCTGATGTTTTAAAACCACAGTTCTCTCGTTCACAGGTTCTGGATTTATCCACCAGAGTCAACAGATTATGACTGTGTATTGTCTAAACCCAGAAGCAATGCTCAGAAAAGCTGGATTCCATCCTGGTGTGGAATGAATAACAGATGGATCTGTGAGATGAGTGCAGTGGAATGGCCAGATAAAATCTAGAATGCCACAGACCTTCTTTACTTCACACTTCATGTCCCTAGAAATTCAGAGAGAAAGCACTGAAAGCCTGTTACGTTAACAGGAATGAAACAAAGACTATTTATATAAATATTCTATTTGTCTTTTTTTTTAAAAAATACCAACTTATCCTGTGTTAATATTTCATGACTAACGGATCGATAAAACAGTCAGAATAATGTTACATTACCTTTCACTGCTTTTTCACAACCTTTTAGGTTGATTTTTTATTTTTTTTATTTTTTTTACACTGCTTTTGTAAAATGAGATTTGTTTAAATTATATAGTATTTAATGTCTGAAGTTCTGCACCAAAGCCTCTGTGTTAAAAAAAAAAACAAGGTCATTTCTCAGTCCTTCTCTGGGTTTATTCCTCTCTATAAACAGTCTCTATCTCTATCACAGACACAACCATAATCATTTCAAGATATATTCTATGAAAAGCCCAAATTAGTGAGCCAGACAATCCATCTACATGGAATTACGCTGCAGGAGAGGGTTCAAGGTCTTGTTATTCGCGTCAGACTCAGGCTGAGCTCTTGATACTAATTTCAATCACTAACCTGAAGAAAAATGTTGTGAAAATCTGTTGGTCGCACTTTTTTGTAGTAATTCTACAAACAGTGAGTTTGTAGAATAATTACAAAAAAGTGTGACCAACAGATACAAATGTAAAAAGTTAAATCACTTGTTTTCCAGTTCTTATACATTTTATGTATACTATAAGGCATATAGAGTTATGTAGAAACATGACTGTGAAAACTGTAGTTTAGCTTTAATGGATGATTATTTCAGCAGTTTGCAACAAAAGTAGGGGCTGAATAAACATGATTCATTTAGATATGCATGAAATTACCATTTTTAATGCAGAATATGTTAAAATACCAGTTTTGTCCCAATTCATGAGCAATTTTGAGTCCCAACACATTTTAAAAAACACTAAGGCAAGGTAAAAATCTGTGAATGTGACACTTCAGAGATCATTATCAGATCATAAATATCATGTGTTTTCTGTGACTCTTAGCCAGAAGTGTTGACAGCATGTTCTGTTTCCAGCCTTATTCGAACTATCAAAAGTTTACTTTTCCTGCTTCCTTTTTTTCTTATTTTTCTTTTTCTTGGTGCTGAAGTCCTCAGTGGTAGCTTCTAAACTGTGATGAGTTTCCAATTCTGTGGACAGGGACTCCTCTCTACTGGGCTCTGAGTATTTCTTTTTCTTCTTCTTCTTCTTGGGAGCACTTTCACAAGCAGGCTGAAGCACAACACTGCCTTCTTCTTGCTGCTCCTGTCCATGACTCTCTTTAGCGTCTGTAGAGTCCTCACTGGACACAGCGCTGCCCTCGTTCAGTCCTTCCTCCGAAACAGACATTTGTTCAGAGCGTTTCTTCTTTTTCCGCTTTTCTTTTTTTTTTGTTTTGTCACCAGTCAGTTGATGTGCAGCAGTCTCGTCTACCTCACATTGCTGAGCGCTCTCTGTAGAATTCTCATCCAGCACGTCAGATCCACTCACTCCTTCAGGTGACACATCCTTTTCTAAATGTTTCCTCTTTCTCTTTTTTGTGTTTACTACCTCATTGTCCACTGAAGCATCTGGGGTGTCTGAAGGCTGCTCTTTTGAGCGCTTCTTTTTCTTTTTTGGGGTCTCTTCATTATGGTGGATGTGAGAAGCATCTACGTTGATGTCGTCCTCTTGGGCTTGATTCTCAGAGAGTTCATCTGTGCTCTGCTTCTTTTTCTTCTTTGTTTTTTTGTGTTTGGTGTTAACCGCTGTCTCCTGGTCTAATTCAGATTTTGCCACACTGGAGTAGAAGGTATCCTCGCACTGAGATGCAGTTTTGGCTGTCTGCTCCTTCTTGCCGTACTTTGCCATGAACTCCAGTTCTTGCTGCTCCAATCTGGCTAGTTTGGCACTCATTGTAAGGCCGTGTCTGGCACCTCTGGAATAGGCCAAATATATATATACACACACACATACATATATATACACACACACACACACACACACACACACACACACACACACACATATATATATATATATATATATATATATATATATATATATATATATATATATATAAAAAACATACAATAAGGTTAACATGAATGAAACGTTCTAATATAAGACCAGTTCTAATATTAAATATTACACTGCTATTACTGAGGTAATAGTGTGCTACGCTTACTTATGTGCGGTGCGTCCTCCACAGGCTTTCATCAGTGCGTCATCAGATAACCTGTGTACAGATGAGACAGGCAGGTATGCTGATAGTGAGAAACACTGGTACTACATTAAAGACATGCAAATGACAGGAAATGGATACCAGCTGGAGTCATTTTTCGAAGAAATCAACTTACTGAGACAATGACAAGTGTTTTTGCTACAAGAACAATTTGCAACATAACCGCTCATTTTTGAGTCTGCAGAAATGTGACCAATAGATAGACCAAACATAGATCATAGGTTTTAGGAATTTCTTTCAAAAAGAGCTAAAAGGATTTAAACTCCTGCCTCAAGCCTGTGGGATTGGATGGGATTACGTTTACATGGTTTTCTGGGGATATTCTCTACAGGCAGAATTACCTACTGTTTTCCACTGAATTCAGCAGTGCTCCTATAAGTATTGGGACACCCACCCATTACCAGCTCCTTTGGAAGTCAAGTGGATTACAAAAAAAAGTCTATCATGCTTTTTTTTTACGTATCTATACTGTTCAGATTTTGAAGCATTGCTGTGCGGATCTGATTACATTCAGCAACAAGAGTATTAGTGAGGTCATCTCCACTCCCCATCTCAAAAGTATTGGATGGAGCGCCATAATTTCAGAGACACAGGTTAATGTTTTTTTGATCCATAGAGTGCTATTCTATTACCAATACTTCTCTACAGGGACTAGGCAAGCACCTCTGCACATCTGTATCAGCAATGGGTGCAATGTACAGTAGCTAAATGCAATTGTTGGGGTGTCCACAAACATATGGCGATAAAGTGCATCTCTGAATTTTCCTAGACAGGGCTTGTCCACATACAGCTATGCTGTTAGTCTGGTCTATTGCTTACTTGGTGGTACTAGAAAGGTCCAGCTTGTCATCATCGTCGTCGTCTGAGCTGCTGCTGTCCTCTGAACTAGACAGTCTGCGTTCAGGCTGTTCCTTCCCTGAGAGGAGAGTGGCAGACTAGAACAGAGAGTCTCTAATTAGACAATATGACTGCACTTCTGATGTCAAAGAATTTAAAACAGATCACTGAAAATCCACATATTCCACTGGTTTTATTCTTTTGTGAAGTGAGACGTACTTTAACAAAGCATCCATAGAGATTAGACTTGTTAAACATGGCTTTGCGTGGCTTCTTGTTTGAGATCATTCCCTCCTCCTCCTCTCCCTCTCTTTTCTTCACAACAACACCATCCTAGAACACAGTAAAAGACTTTCAAAACTAAACACACTGCACAGCAACTCAATTTACAGCATACAGCAGTATTTCTATGAAACATAAGAAACAAGGGTAAATGCTATGCAAAGCTCCATTACAGGCCCTGTCTTCTTAAAAGATGTGAAAAGATTCCTTTTGTTACAAAACACCAACCTGGCCTGACTCCACATCCAAACAGGAAGAGGCCTTATTAAATACATGATCCCACCAATGAAACGTGAACTGCTCACTTTGTTTGTGGCCAACCTGCAAAGAAAGCCATGAACAAATTCATCAATACCTGCACTGTAAGTTTACAATCTTAAAAATAGAGGTCCAAAATATGTCCACTTTATGTCCAAAGGTTTGCAGACACCTGCTCGCTCAGCATTTCCTTTTTAAAAACAAGAGTAATAAGAGTAAAAAACAAGAGTGTGCTTGTCCCTGCTTTTCTAGAAAAGCTCTACATCAGATGTTGAAAGGCTGCTGTGAGGATGTGATTGCATTGAAGCACAAGACCATTAAACATTTCGAATACTATTAGTTCTGGATCACATCACCACCACTCCAAATTCATCCTATAGGTGCCCGATGGTGCTTTAGACCTTTCTAACTAACTGGGAATGGTGACAGTAAGACAAGAGTGTCCAATGTCATGTGCAATGTGTGGCTGCATCATTTTGGTCAGTTTTAGTCTTCAAACAACTGATGAGTTAAATGAGGTGGACGGGTGTTAGACTAGAGACTCCTGGGTTAGGCGCACGTGTGGCTGCTCCTGAGCCATCCATTCTACTGCCATTGATTTCCTACGTAGATTATGCAAGCTGTTTGATCTGAATTGAATGCATGTGTCCAGTAGCATCTAGTTGCAGCTTTGCAAACGAAGCCCCTGGGCAGAACGGATTGCACTTCTCTGTAAACGACAGCCACAACTACAGCAGCTAGCTGTGGTCGTTGGGGTTCCTAGCACTTTACTGTAATTCTGAGCACTTCCTAATGTTCTCAATGTATTGTCTTTAATCAAAAATACTGAATCACTGCTTGTTTTATAAAGAAATGTCATATACACAGTGTAAATGGACTGTGAGTGTACATTAAACATGAACAAACAAAGGGAAATCAAAACCATGTATTCACACCTCCTAGATGAATCAATATTTGGAAAACACACTGAAATAGGCAATTCACTTAGAAAGAAAGGGTGTCTGGAAACTTTTGGACATAATGTGCATTAATACTTCACTTGTATTCTCTTACCCCTCCCTTGTCACATTTCACTTTGACTTTGATTGCCTCGGAGATGCCGTTCTCGTTTTTCCCCAGACCTTTGCCTATCAAGCATGAGGTGAAGTGTGTTAACCACTCTTTGCTCACAGAAGATCAGTCAACTGCACCAGCACCAGTACCAGCACCAGCACCAGCACCAGTACCAGCACCAGTACCAGCACCAGCACCAGTACCAGCACCAGCACCAGCACCAGTACCAGCACCAGCACCAGCACCAGTACCAGCACCAGCACCAGTTCATGCATTAAAAAAACAAAACACACAGAGGATAGACAAGTTCCTCACCTTGTTCCCAGCCGTGGCGGAGCAGCTGCTGCTCAGCAAAACTCTGCCCTCGACTCTTGTCCTGCGTTGCCACTGCCATGTTAAGAATTACTAGAAATATAAAGTTAGGAAAGAGCTTAACTTGACCCCCTGCTAAAAACCTCCAGTAGCAACCGCTAGCTAGCAACCTAGCCTAGCTTCACTCTCATTACCGGCACTTAGAGGAGTTCACTCATTCCAGTCAGTCTGCGGTGACACCCTTTCATATATCTCTCATGAGCACCAGCCTCAAATTCTCATTTCATCCATTATTGATAAAGCTGATCCCTAAATGAAAATAAGAACCTCTATTCTGTAGCTTCACACTCACACGCGCTACACATGTGCGGACGTCACGTCAGAGGCGCACATCCGGGCTTTGCCTCCGACGTCACAGGCAAACTTAACAGCCAATCAGAAGTTTCACATACATTAAAGACGCCTATGTACATTTAATGAGACTAATATTAAGCCAAAGTGCTTCTTTTGCTATCCATATTTATCACTCTCAATAGGAGTGAACAAAGAAGGAGAGAGAGAGAGAGAGAGAGAGAGAGAGAGAGAGAGAGAGAGAGAGAGAGAGAGACAGAGTGAGAGAGGGGGTGGGCAAGAAAAGACGAGACGATGACCCAGTGCTGCCCCCTGCAGCCCATGTTACAGAGCTACACCTTTCCCTCCTTCAGAAGTAGGCATAAACGGTCGGTTGGGTCAAAGGCAAGTGTGACCAAACCCATCGACTATATGTTCATTGAGCACTTTATTAGGAACACTATACTATGGTACTATAATAGTACAGTTTTAGGACCTCACTGCTCTCAACACAACCTCAGTTCTTTCTGGCATGAATTCCATCAGATCCAGATCCCATTGTCCTGTTCATGAATCCAGTTTGAGACAGGTTTTGCTTTGGGACATGGTGCACCATCATGCTGGAAGTAGCCATTAGATTAGTTTTTACAGGCTTCAACTGGTCGGTTTTAGTGAGCCTGTGCCCACTGCAGCCTCAGCTTTCTGTTCTTGCATGACAGAAGTGGACCTTGATGTGGCCTTCCTCTGTTGTGGCCCATTCACCTCAAAGTTCAACATGTTGTCTTGTGAGATGCTGTTCTGCTCTCTGGAATTGTACAGAGTGGTTATCTGAGCAACTGAGTAGACTTGCTGTCACCTTGAACCAGTCTGGTGTTTATTATATAATTCTGTTTATGCATGAAAAACCCAGGAGATCAGCAGTTTTAGAAATACTTAAACCAGCCTGTCTGGCAACATTAAGCATGCCATGCTTAAAATCAGCAAGATCACATTTGTTCTCTATTGTAATGCATGTGAGCATAAACATAAAATCATTGGCTGACTAGATAATTGCATGGATGAGTAGGTGTACATGTCCTAATAATTCATTGCTTGATGAGCTTATTTGTCTGCATCTGTTTGGCATTGTGTAACAGGCTAATGTCTAAGAAGCTGACTGATCACCACACTGCACAGTTATCAGCAGGGTTGGCAGATCACATCCATATCTAATGATCAACATGACTACAGTTAGGACATACTGGCTTAAAGCAAGATCTCCACTCTCACACATCCAGCCTTTCCTGTGTTAATGAGATGTATTGGTGCAAGAAAAACACTAAAGTATGCAGCGTTATGGCTCTCCAGGATTGGTGTGAAGAGTTATAATGAGCTGTGAACCAGGGGTGTTCCAGGCTGGCCTTCTAAGACCAGAGCTGAATGTCTATGTTATTAACTTCCATTCTTCCCCTCTAGAGGTCGCCCTCGACATGTACATACATAGCAGCAGTTTGTGGAACACTGCACACTTCTCATTAGTGGATTCAGACACTTTAGGGTGCTGATAGTGATGACACATGGGACACTCTAGAGCACAGTTTGGTGATTTCCTTGCTCAGACACACTCACCAAACCTGCTAACTACTGGAGGGGTTAACCAGGTGTATGAGAGTAGGGACATCATCAAACTGCACTGGACACCAGCCCTCCAGTTCAAGAATTGAGGAACCCTTTTCTAGATTAGCAAGATATGAACCTAAGGTCACCACGCCCAAGCCAAGCGTCCACTGGCTAGAGTGGTATAAACCCCCCCAACATTGGCCCGTGAA